>NW_026967784.1:0-180530 GCF_028390025.1 Pseudophryne corroboree | reverse complement strand
CACATAACAGCACTGTCACAGTGACCCCTGGGGATAGCGGTGTCCCCCACTCCTCTCCACACAGGACAGTGACGCCAGCAGGGAGACACTATACACATACAGCACTGTCACAGTGACCCCTGGGATAGCGGTGTCCCCCCACTCCTCTCCACACAGGACAGTGACGACCAGCAGGGAGACACTATACACATACAGCACTGTCACAGTGACCCCTGGGGATAGCGGTGTCCCCCACTCCTCTCCACACAGGACAGTGACGCCAGCAGGGAGACACTATACACATACAGCACTGTCACAGTGACCCCTGGGGATAGCGGTGTCCCCCCACTCCTCTCCACACAGGACAGTGACCCAGCAGGGAGACACTATACACATACAGCACTGTCACAGTGACCCCTGGGGATAGCGGTGTCCCCCACTCCTCTCCACACAGGACAGTGACGCCAGCAGGGAGACACTATACACATACAGCACTGTCACAGTGACCCCTGGGGATAGCGGTGTCCCCCACTCCTCTCCACACAGGACAGTGACGCCAGCAGGGAGACACTATACACATACAGCACTGTCACAGTGACCCCTGGGGATAGCGGTGTCCCCCACTCCTCTCCACACAGGACAGTGACGCCAGCAGGGAGACACTATACACATACAGCACTGTCACAGTGACCCCTGGGGATAGCGGTGTCCCCCACTCCTCTCCACACAGGACAGTGACGCCAGCAGGGAGACACTATACACATACAGCACTGTCACAGTGACCCCTGGGGATAGCGGTGTCCCCCACCTCCCTCTCCACACAGGACAGTGACGCCAGCAGGGAGACACTATACACATACAGCACTGTCACAGTGACCCCTGGGGATAGCGGTGTCCCCCCACTCCTCTCCACACAGGACAGTGACGCCAGCAGGGAGACACTATACACATACAGCACTGTCACAGTGACCCCTGGGGATAGCGGTGTCCCCCACTCCTCTCCACACAGGACAGTGACGCCAGCAGGGAGACACTATACACATACAGCACTGTCACAGTGACCCCTGGGGATAGCGGTGTCCCTCACTCCTCTCCACACAGGACAGTGACAGCCAGCAGGGAGACACTATACACACACAGCACTGTCACAGTGACCCCTGGGGATAGCGGTGTCCCCCACTCCCTCTCCACACAGGACAGTGACGCCAGCAGGGAGACACTATACACATACAGCACTGTCACAGTGACCCCTGGGGATAGCGGTGTCCCCCACTCCTCTCCACACAGGACAGTGACGCCAGCAGGGAGACACTATACACATACAGCACTGTCACAGTGACCCCTGGGGATAGCGGTGTCCCCCACTCCTCTCCACACAGGACAGTGACGCCAGCAGGGAGACACTATACACATACAGCACTGTCACAGTGACCCCTGGGGGATAGGCGGGTGTCCTCCACTCCTCTCCACACAGGACAGTGGACACCAGCAGGGAGACACTATGACACATACAGCACTGTCACAGTGACCCCTGGGGATAGCGGTGTCCCCACTCCTCTCCACACAGGACAGTGACGCCAGCAGGGAGACACTATACACATACAGCACTGTCACAGTGACCCCTGGGGATAGCGGTGTCCCCCACTCCTCTCCACACAGGACAGTGACACCAGCAGGGAGACACTATACACATACAGCACTGTCACAGTGACCCCTGGGGATAGCGGTGTCCTCCACTCCTCTCCACACAGGACAGTGACGCCAGCAGGGAGACACTATACACATACAGCACTGTCACAGTGACCCCCTGGGGATAGCGGTGTCCCCCACTCCTCTCCACACAGGACAGTGACACCAGCAGGGAGACACTATACACATACAGCACTGTCACAGTGACCCCTGGGGATAGCGGTGTCCCCCACTCCTCTCCACACAGGACAGTGACACCAGCAGGGAGACACTATACACATACAGCACTGTCACAGTGACCCCTGGGGATAGCGGTGTCCCCCACTCCTCTCCACACAGGACAGTGACACCAGCAGGGAGACACTATACACATACAGCACTGTCACAGTGACCCCTGGGGATAGCGGTGTCCCCCCACTCCTCTCCACACAGGACAGTGACGCCAGCAGGGAGACACTATACACATACAGCACTGTCACAGTGACCCCTGGGGATAGCGGTGTCCCCCACTCCTCTCCACACAGGACAGTGACGCCAGCAGGGAGACATTATACACATACAGCACTGTCACAGTGACCCCTGGGGATAGCGGTGTCCCCCCACTCCTCTCCACACAGGACAGTGACGCCAGCAGGGAGACACTATACACATACAGCACTGTCACAGTGACCCCTGGGGATAGCGGTGTCCCCCACTCCTCTCCACACAGGACAGTGACGCCAGTAGGGAGACACTATACACATACAGCACTGTCACAGTGACCCCTGGGGATAGCGGTGTCCCCACTCCTCTCCACACAGGACAGTGACGCCAGCAGGGAGACACTATACACATACAGCACTGTCACAGTGACCCCTGGGGATAGCGGTGTCCCCCACTCCTCTCCACACAGGACAGTGACCCCAGCAGGGAGACACTATACACATACAGCACTGTCACAGTGACCCCTGGGGATAGCGGTGTCCCCCACTCCTCTCCACACAGGACAGTGACACCAGCAGGGAGACACTATACACATACAGCACTGTCACAGTGACCCCTGGGGATAGCGGTGTCCTCCACTCCTCTCCACACAGGACAGTGACGCCAGCAGGGAGACACTATACACATACAGCACTGTCACAGTGACCCCTGGGGATAGCGGTGTCCCCCACTCCTCTCCACACAGGACAGTGACGCCAGCAGGGAGACACTATACACATACAGCACTGTCACAGTGACCCCTGGGGATAGCGGTGTCCCCCACTCCTCTCCACACAGGACAGTGACACCAGCAGGGAGACACTATACACATACAGCACTGTCACAGTGACCCCTGGGGATAGCGGTGTCCTCCACTCCTCTCCACACAGGACAGTGACGCCAGCAGGGAGACACTATACACATACAGCACTGTCACAGTGACCCCTGGGGATAGCGGTGTCCCCCACTCCTCTCCACACAGGACAGTGACGCCAGCAGGGAGACACTATACACATACAGCACTGTCACAGTGACCCCTGGGGATAGCGGTGTCCCCCACTCCTCTCCACACAGGACAGTGACCCCAGCAGGGAGACACTATACACATACAGCACTGTCACAGTGACCCCTGGGGATAGCGGTGTCCTCCACTCCTCTCCACACAGGACAGTGACACCAGCAGGGAGACACTATACACATACAGCACTGTCACAGTGACCCCTGGGGATAGCGGTGTCCTCCACTCCTCTCCACACAGGACAGTGACACCAGCAGGGAGACATTATACACATACAGCACTGTCACAGTGACCCCTGGGGATAGCGGTGTCCCCCACTCCTCTCCACACAGGACAGTGACACCAGCAGGGAGACACTATACACATACAGCACTGTCACAGTGACCCCTGGGGATAGCGGTGTCCTCCACTCCTCTCCACACAGGACAGTGACGCCAGCAGGGAGACACTATACACATACAGCACTGTCACAGTGATCCCTGGGGATAGCGGTGTCCTCCACTCCTCTCCACACAGTACAGTGACACCAGCAGGGAGACACTATACACATACAGCACTGTCACAGTGACCCCTGGGGATAGCGGTGTCCTCCACTCCTCTCCACCCAGGACAGTGACACCAGCAGGGAGAGACTATACACATACAGCACTGTCACAGTGACCCCTGGGGATAGCGGTGTCCCCCACTCCTCTCCACACAGGACAGTGACGCCAGCAGGGAGACACTATACACATACAGCACTGTCACAGTGACCCCTGGGGATAGCGGTGTCCCCCACTCCTCTCCACACAGGACAGTGACGCCAGCAGGGAGACACTATACACATACAGCACTGTCACAGTGACCCCTGGGGATAGCGGTGTCCCCCACTCCTCTCCACACAGGACAGTGACGCCAGCAGGGAGACACTATACACATACAGCACTGTCACAGTGACCCCTGGGGATAGCGGTGTCCCCCACTCCTCTCCACACAGGACAGTGACACCAGCAGGGAGACACTATACACATACAGCACTGTCACAGTGACCCCTGGGGATAGCGGTGTCCCCCACTCCTCTCCACACAGGACAGTGACACCAGCAGGGAGACACTATACACATACAGCACTGTCACAGTGACCCCTGGGGATAGCGGTGTCCCCCACTACTCTCCACACAGGACAGTGACGCCAGCAGGGAGACACTATACACATACAGCACTGTCACAGTGACCCCTGGGGATAGCGGTGTCCCCCACTCCTCTCCACACAGGACAGTGACGCCAGCAGGGAGACACTATACACATACAGCACTGTCACAGTGACCCCTGGGGATAGCGGTGTCCCCCACTCCTCTCCACACAGGACAGTGACGCCAGCAGGGAGACACTATACACATACAGCACTGTCACAGTGACCCCTGGGGATAGCGGTGTCCCCCACTCCTCTCCACACAGGACAGTGACACCAGCAGGGAGACACTATACACATACAGCACTGTCACAGTGACCCCTGGGGATAGCGGTGTCCCCCACTACTCTCCACACAGGACAGTGACGCCAGCAGGGAGACACTATACACATACAGCACTGTCACAGTGACCCCTGGGGATAGCGGTGTCCCCCACTCCTCTCCACACAGGACAGTGACGCCAGCAGGGAGACACTATACACATACAGCACTGTCACAGTGACCCCTGGGGATAGCGGTGTCCTCCACTCCTCTCCACACAGGACAGTGACGCCAGCAGGGAGACACTATACACATACAGCACTGTCACAGTGACCCCTGGGGATAGCGGTGTCCTCCACTCCTCTCCACACAGGACAGTGACGCCAGCAGGGAGACACTATACACATACAGCACTGTCACAGTGACCCCTGGGGATAGCGGTGTCCTCCACTCCTCTCCACACAGGACAGTGACGCCAGCAGGGAGACACTATACACATACAGCACTGTCACAGTGACCCCTGGGGATAGCGGTGTCCCCCACTCCTCTCCACACAGGACAGTGACGCCAGCAGAGAGACACTATACACATACAGCACTGTCACAGTGACCCCTGGGGATAGCGGTGTCCCCCACTCCTCTCCACACAGGACAGTGACGCCAGCAGGGAGACACTATACACATACAGCACTGTCACAGTGACCCCTGGGGATAGCGGTGTCCCCCACTCCTCTCCACACAGGACAGTGACGCCAGCAGAGAGACACTATACACATACAGCACTGTCACAGTGACCCCTGGGGATAGCGGTGTCCCCCACTCCTCTCCACACAGGACAGTGACGCCAGCAGAGAGACACTATACACATACAGCACTGTCACAGTGACCCCTGAGGATAGCGGTGTCCCCCACTCCTCTCCACACAGGACAGTGACGCCAGCAGAGAGACACTATACACATACAGCACTGTCACAGTGACCCCTGAGGATAGCGGTGTCCCCCACTCCTCTCCACACAGGACAGTGACGCCAGCAGAGAGACACTATACACATACAGCACTGTCACAGTGACCCCTGGGGATAGCGGTGTCCCCCACTCCTCTCCACACAGGACAGTGACGCCAGCAGGGAGACACTATACACATACAGCACTGTCACAGTGACCCCTGGGGATAGCGGTGTCCTCCACTCCTCTCCACACAGGACAGTGACGCCAGCAGGGAGACACTATACACATACAGCACTGTCACAGTGACCCCTGGGGATAGCGGTGTCCCCCACTCCTCTCCACACAGGACAGTGACGCCAGCAGGGAGACACTATACACATACAGCACTGTCACAGTGACCCCTGGGGATAGCGGTGTCCCCCACTCCTCTCCACACAGGACAGTGACGCCAGCAGGGAGACACTATACACATACAGCACTGTCACAGTGACCCCTGGGGATAGCGGTGTCCTCCACTCCTCTCCACACAGGACAGTGACGCCAGCAGGGAGACACTATACACATACAGCACTGTCACAGTGACCCCTGGGGATAGCGGTGTCCTCCACTCCTCTCCACACAGGACAGTGACGCCAGCAGGGAGACATTATACACATACAGCACTGTCACAGTGACCCCTGGGGATAGCGGTGTCCCCCACTCCTCTCCACACAGGACAGTGACACCAGCAGGGAGACACTATACACATACAGCACTGTCACAGTGACCCCTGGGGATAGCGGTGTCCTCCACTCCTCTCCACACAGGACAGTGACGCCAGCAGGGAGACACTATACACATACAGCACTGTCACAGTGACCCCTGGGGATAGCGGTGTCCCCCACTCCTCTCCACACAGGACAGTGACGCCAGCAGGGAGACACTATACACATACAGCACTGTCACAGTGACCCCTGGGGATAGCGGTGTCCCCCACTCCTCTCCACACAGGACAGTGACGCCAGCAGGGAGACACTATACACATACAGCACTGTCACAGTGACCCCTGGGGATAGCGGTGTCCCCCACTCCTCTCCACACAGGACAGTGACACCAGCAGGGAGACACTATACACATACAGCACTGTCACAGTGACCCCTGGGGATAGCGGTGTCCCCCACTACTCTCCACACAGGACAGTGACGCCAGCAGGGAGACACTATACACATACAGCACTGTCACAGTGACCCCTGGGGATAGCGGTGTCCCCTACTTCTCTGCACGCCTCATCTGTATTACCTGGCTGCCAACCATCACTACCGGCAACACCGTGCCTCAGCTGTATTACCTGGGGGATCCGGTCTGAAGATCGACAGTGTCTAGGTAGCCAATGTTTAGGTCGACCACTATAGGTCGACAGTCACTAGGTCGACATGGATGGAAGGTCGACAGGGTTTCTAGGTCGACATGTGCTAGGTCGACAGGTCTAAAGGTCGACATGAGTTTTTTACATTTTTTTTTCTTTTTTTTAATTTTTTCATACTTAACGATCCACGTGGACTACGATTGGAACGGTAATCTGTGCCGAGCAAAGCAAAGGCACCATGCCCGAAGCATGGCGAGCGAAGCGAGCCATGCGAGGGGACGCGGTGCACTAATTTGGGATCCCGGTCACTCTACGAAGAAAACAACACAAAAAAAAAATCCTCATGTCGATCTAGCACATGTCGACCTAGAAACCCTATCGACCTAGTGACTGCCGACCTATAGTGGTCGACCTAGGCAGTGTCGATTTGATGAACAACACACATTACCTGGCTGCCAGCCATCACTACCGGCAACACCGTGCCTCAGCTGTATTACCTGGCTACCAGCCCTCACTCCCGGCAACACCGTGCCTCAGCTGTATTACCTGGCTGCCAGCCATCACTACCGGCAACACCGTGCCTCAGCTGTATTACCTGGCTGCCAGCCATCACTACCGGCAACACCGTGCCTCAGCTGTATTACCTGGCTGCCAGCCATCACTACCAGCAACACCGTGTCTCAGCTGTATTACCTGGCTGCCAGCCCTGACTACCAGCAACACCGTGCCTCCGCTGTATTACCTGGCTGCCAGTCATCACTACCGGCAACACCGTGTCTCAGCTGCATTACCTGGCTGCCACCCATCACTACCAGCAACACCGTGTCTCAGCTGTATTACCTGGCTGCCAGCCATCACTACCGGCAACACCGTGTCTCAGCTGTATTACCTGGCTGCCACCCATCACTACCAGCAACACCGTGTCTCAGCTGTATTACCTGGCTGCCAGCCGTCACTACCGGCAACACCGTGCCTCAGGTGCATTACCTGGCTGCCAGCCATCACTACCGGCAACACCGTGTCTCAGCTGCATTACCTGGCTGCCACCCATCACTACCAGCAACACCGTGTCTCAGCTGTATTACCTGGCTGCCAGTCATCACTACCGGCAACACCGTGCCTCAGCTGTATTACCTGGCTGCCAGTCATCACTACCGGCAACACCGTGCCTCAGCTGCATTACCTGGCTGCCAGCCATCACTACCAGCAACACCGTGTCTCAGCTGTATTACCTGGCTGCCAGCCCTCACTACCAGCAACACCGTGTCTCAGCTGTATTACCTGACTACCGACCATCACTACCGGCAACACCGTGCCTCAGCTGTATTACCTGGCTACCAGCCCTCACTCCCGGCAACACCGTGTCTCAGCTGTATTACCTGGCTGCCACCCATCACTACCAGCAACACCGTGTCTCAGCTGCATTACCTGGCTGCCAGCCCTCACTACCGACAACACCGTGTCTCAGCTGTATTACCTGACTACCGACCATCACTACCGGCAACACCGTGTCTCAGCTGTATTACCTGACTACCGACCATCACTACCGGCAACACCGTGTCTCAGCTGCATTACCTTACTACCGACCATCACTACCGGCAACACCGTGTCTCAGCTGCATTACCTGGCTTTATAAAATGTGTGAGGGCCAGGGTGCGGGTGTGAGGCCCGGGCTGGGGGCCAGGGTGCGGGTGTGAGGCCCGGGCTGGGGGCCAGGGTGCGGGTGTGAGGCCCGGGCTGGGGGCTAGGGTGCGGGTGTGAGGCCCGGGCTGGGGGCCAGGGTGCGGGTGTGAGGCCCGGGCTGGGAGTGAGGGTGCGGGTGTGAGGCCCGAGCTAAGGGCGAGTGTTCCTCCTGTAGTGTCACATGCACCCTCAATCTGCTCCAACCTCCAGGACCAAATTTAGGGATCATGCCGCCCCTAGGCACAATGGTATTGATCCCCCCCCATCATGTCACTGTCCCCTTCATGTTGGGTCCTGTCCTGATGCCTCCTGACTACTAGACCAACCACCACCTCATGTATCACAACTTACTGTTCTGTGGCCCCCGACAATTGCAAAATAACGTCATTATGTTAAAAAAACATATCACTAAAATTCCTGGCGTCATCGGGCAAGTGGCCTAGCACAGCTCTCATGCAGGGGTTCCTGCTGTGCTGCCCCTAGCAAGTGGCGCCCCTAGCCTCGTGCCTCTTGTGCCTAGTGGGAAATCCACCACTACCGATCTCCCCACCTTTTGGTACATCTCAGAATTACCGGACATTATAACATTGCTAAGCCTGCTATAATCGCCGACCTGCGCGGGACGTATTTACTATTAATTAGAAACTGGTATAAAACGACCATGTGCGACGACCTTACCTGGCGCCAGCGCGCGCTCTCTGCCATGACTGGGACACTGAGTAACGGTAGAAGGTAGCGGGAGTGGAGTCACAGGAAAGGAGAGTACTCCCAGCCGAGGTCGCTGGTGAGAGGTGACTTGTATTGATGCAGAGGAACAGCGCTCAGTAATGGCCGCATGTGTCCGGTACCCAGCGCTCTGCGGGCAGGAGATAATCCCGATGTGTTGTCTCCTTACAGGTGCAGGCCAGGAAGTACGGAGTGACGGCGGATCAGGGGCTTCCTATGGCTGGGCGCTTCCAGGTAATATATTGTCTGATACCATGGGCCCAATGCAGCATCACGCAGCCGCCACGGCGCGCCCCGCGAACGGTCTGGGGAGCGGAACATATCGGGTAGCTGCCTGCCTTAGCATGTTAGCAGGGGTGGGGGGAGGGCACTGGCATGCGGGGTGGTCGTGCCCAGCGGTGGGTGTCCCCCCGCAGTGCTAGTGTAAAGAATAGAAGTTACAACTACAACCCATGCTGAATTAGGCCCCTTGTCCCTAGAGGCCCGCTTCTGGTTTATATATAAGGGGCGTTTGTAAGATACCGGTGGAGGGGCGATACCAGGGAGTTTGCCCGCAGCTGCCGCCCTGTCTTTACGTAATGGGCGGATGGAAAGCAAGGAGCTTTGTACCTTGGTAAAACCATGTTACACTGCAAGGGGGCAAAGACATTTATTGTTCTTGCATGCAGGGTAAATACTGGCTGCTCTTGCATGAAGCATGTCTGGGACAGTCACAGTCACTCTGGGCCTGGGAGGGGACAGCAGCTCGGTAGCGCAGGAGGGGTGACGGCTTTACCAAGACCCAGTTACTGGCTGTTTCCTGCTTTGCTGCAAACTCAGAACCTGCCCCGATAGGTGAGACACGTGTGCTGCAGATAGCGCCCCCCTGAGCTGCCCCTGGTACATGACATCATTCTCCTGGCGCAGGATAATATCTATAGTATCCCTGTAACCCACTGCCGCCCCTTTCCTGCCTCCCCAGGGCCTGGTGTCACATCTCTCAGAAGATGAGGATATCTGGGAGAAGCCGGTGTGTGACTGGACCGTGCAAGACGTTTGCTCCTGGTTGCAGTCTGGACCTCTACAGAACTCAGCGGGCCTGGTCCAAGCAGCGTACACCCATGACATTTCAGGTGGGACCACCGATTCATTCCCCAGCCCACTATTCTTACCCCACTATTACTTCCTCCTGTGTCGTCCTCTCCCCGCTATTATATCCTCCTGTGTCGTCCTCTCCCCGCTATTATATCCTCCTGTGTCGTCCTCTCCCCGCTATTATATCCTCCTGTCGTCCTCTCCCCGCTATTATATCCTCCTGTGTCGTCCTCTCCCAGCTACTACTTCCTCCTGTGTCGTCCTCTCCCCGCTATTATTTCCTCCTGTGTTGTCCTCTCCCCGCTATTACTTCCTCCTGTGTCGTCCTCTCCCCGCTATTATTTCCTCCTGTGTCGTCCTCTCCCCGCTATTATTTCCTCCTGTGTCGTCCTCTCCCGCTTTTATTTCCTCCTGTGTCGTCCTCTCCCGCTTTTATTTCCTCCTGTGTCGTCCTCTCCCTGCTATTATATCCTCCTGTGTCGTCCTCTCCCCGCCATTATTTCCTCCTGTGTCGTCCTCTCCCCGCCGTTATTTCCTCCTGTGTCGTCCTCTCCCCGACGTTATTTCCTCCTGTGTCGTCCTCTCCCCTCTATTATATCCTCCTGTGTCGTCCTCTCCCCGCTATTATTTCCTCCTGTGTCGTCCTCTCCCCGCTATTATTTCCTCCTGTGTCGTCCTCTCCCCGCTATTATTTCCTCCTGTGTCGTCCTCTCCCCGCTATTATTTCCTCCTGTGTCGTCCTCTCCCCGCTATTATTTCCTCCTGTGTCGTCCTCTCCCCGCTATTATATCCTCCTGTGTCGTCCTCTCCCCGCTATTATATCCTCCTGTGTCGTCCTCTCCCCTCTATTATATCCTCCTGTGTCGTCCTCTCCCCTCTATTATTTCCTCCTGTGTCGTCCTCTCCCCTCTATTATTTCCTCCTGTGTCGTCCTCTCCCCGCTATTATTTCCTCCTGTGTCGTCCTCTCCCCGCTATTATTTCCTCCTGTGTCGTCCTCTCCCCTCTATTATTTCCTCCTGGGTCGTCCTCTCCCCTCTATTATATCCTCCTGTGTCGTCCTCTCCCCGCTATTATTTCCTCCTGTGTCGTCCTCTCCCTGCTATTATTTCCTCCTGGGTCGTCCTCTCCTCGCTATTATTTCCTCCTTGGTCGTCCTCTCCCCGCTATTATATCCTCCTGTGTCGTCCTCTCCCCGCTATTATTTCCTCCTGTGTCGTCCTCTCCCCGCTATTATTTCCTCCTGTGTCGTCCTCTCCTCGCTATTATTTCCTCCTTGGTCGTCCTCTCCCCGCTATTATTTCCTCCTGGGTCGTCCTCTCCCCGCTATTATTTCCTCCTGTGTCGTCCTCTCCTCGCTATTATTTCCTCCTTGGTCGTCCTCTCCCCGCTATTATTTCCTCCTGTGTCGTCCTCTTCCCCTCAGCTCTCATCCTTGCCCACAGCACTTAGCCATTCCGACACCGAATGCTGATTCTGGGAAATGCGCGGTCACCATGTTTGACTGCGCACAACCCTGAGAATCAGAGTGGTACAGAATTCCTCTGTCCTGACACCAAGTGGTTGCTGAAAGAGACCGCTCATTAGATGTAACCTAGCTCTATGGGGGTAATTCAGACCTGATCGCTGCTGGACGTTTTCGCACAGCGGGCGATCAGGTCCGAACTGCGTATGAGATGCGATTGGTATCTCAGCCCAGCGATCGCCTCTACCTGGATGACAGGCAGAGGCATTCGTTGGGCGGGAAGGGGCGGGCTGGTAGCGTTTGGGACGCCGTTTTGGGGGCGCGGTCCGGGCAACGCAGGCGTGTCCAGACCGTGCGGGGGGCGGGCCGTGGCGCCTGCGTGACGTCACATGCAGCCGCTGCGACCTGGAACACAGCGAAAAGTCGCCTACCAGCGCAGCAATGCTCCGCAGGTAGGGACTTTCTCGCCAGGTGCAGTATCTTCACCGCTGTGCGATGCTATTGCACCCGTGCGTCAGGGAGTGGGTCAGACGTGCGGGGGAGGACTAGCCCTCTGCTGGGCGTCCCCCTGCATGTCAGGGTGTCTAATCGTAGCTGCACGGCTACCATCAGGCCTGAATGAGCCCCAATGTTGGGGCACTATGCCGGGTGAGAAGGCGGTTATGCCTCCCCCCCCCCCGGTATATACCCATAGCCATATTCCGTCTGCTGGAAGCATGCTGTCCCGGTGCCATCCCTCCCGAGCTCAGACGTCACCACCCATATACTCGCTCCCTCTTACACCACCATGGCATGTATTCCTCTATGTGGGTACTGATGCCAGGCGTCCTGTCTAATCCTGTGCTTCTGTTTCCAGGACGCGCTCTGCTCAGACTCACAGATGACTTGCTGCAGCGGATGGGAATTCACCAGGAGAGCTTACGCAGTACAGTCCTGGTGGAGGTTCTAGAGCTGCGGCTGCAGCAGGAGCTCCGGCAGCTGCGTCTCATCACGGCGGTAGCGGAAGATGACCAGCACTGAAGGTGGGACTGCCCTCTTATCACCCCATTACCTGGTGCTGACTGGTGTCCAGTGGGGCCGGCTCATTAGTAGCTTCAGATAATAGACCTTCCGAGCCCACTGTCCCCTGAACCTGCACATTCATTTGCTACAGACACATAATATAATGAAACCAGGGCAAGTGGGTAGTATGGATGCACACTAGGTTCTGCCAGTCTGACACATCAGGTCTGGGCATGGCGGGTGCTGCCAGTCTTACATGTCAGGTCTGGGCATGGCGGGTGCTGCCAGTCTTACATGTCAGGTCTGGGCACTATAGGAAAAAGACATACAGAAATAATAACTAGACTCCATCTTGCTCATTAATCTAGTAAGCTGACGTCAGACACCCGCCCTGAAAACACTTGGGAACGCCTGCGTTATACCTGACACTCCCAGAAACCAGTCAGTTACCACCCACAAACGTCTGCTTCCTGTCAGTCACCTTGCGAACACCTAGCGATCAAAAATGACGCAGGATTTTTTTGCAGTTTGGCCTCGCTCCTGCGCATTACGATCCGTACACATGCGCAGTTGTCCAATAATCGTCCGCCTTGCAATTTCACACAGCAGCGATCAGGCCTGAATTAGGCTCTCTGCCTCCATTCTGTCTCCCCCACTCTCTGCCCCCCTGTAATAGATTAGTACATAGCGGTGTTATTGGTTATGGTGAGATGACTGTTTTCCCTGGGTTGTCATTACAGATCGGTGAGCACCTGAGAAGACACTTCACCCGTGGAAGCCAAGTTATACATTATACAATGTGAGCAGTGCCAGTCTGTGCCACGGTGTGTACCGCAGAAGGACCATGCAGTGCCGGGTGTCAGTCTGTGCCACGGTGTGTACCGCAGAAAGAACCATGCAGTGCCGGGTGCCAGTCTGTGCCACGGTGTGTACCGCAGAAAGAACCATGCAGTGCCAGGTGCCAGTCTGTGCCACGGTGTGTACCGCAGAAGGACCATGCAGTGCCGGGTGCCAGTCTGTGCCACGGTGTGTACTGCAGAAGGACCATGCAGCGCCGGGTGCCAGTCTGTGCCACAGTCTATAACCAAAAGAGGACGTGCAGCACTGGGAACCAGTCTGTGTGACAGTGTATAATTATTGTGGATGTACAGTGCCAGTCTGTGCCACTATGAGGGGTGTGCAGAGGCGGTTGCCAGTGTTTACCACAGGTTGTAACCAAAGGAGGATGTGCAGCGCTAGGAACCAGTCTGTGCCACAGTGTACCACTATGGGGAATGTGCAGTGCCAGGTGCCAGTCTGTGCCACAGTGTATAACTAAGGAGGATGTGCAGTGCCAGGTGCCAGTCTGTGCCACAGTGTATAACTATGTTGGACGTATGGTGCCAGTCTGTGCCACAGTGTTTCACTGTGGAGGATGTGCAGTGCCAGGTGCCAGTCTGTGCCACAGTGTATTATTATGTTGGACGTATGGTGCCAGTTTGTGCCACAGTGTATCACTATGGGGGATGTACAGTGCTAGGTGCCAGTCTGTGCCACAGTGTATCACTATGGGGGATGTACAGTGCTAGGTGCCAGTCTGTGCCACAGTGTATCACTATGGGGGATGTACAGTGCCAGGTGCCAGTCTGTGCCACAGTGTATCACTATGGGGGATGTACAGTGCTAGGTGCCAGTCTGTGCCACAGTGTATCACTATGGGGGATGTACAGTGCCAGGTGCCAGTCTGTGCCACAGATGGATGAGGATGGATGGAGGAGAAGAGGTGGCAGCAGCTGAGGTGGGAAATGAGAAGAGGGTGAAAGCCGCTGGCTTGGAAAAGGAAGGAAAAAGAAAAGAAGGAGTGGTTGGAGTAGAAATGATGAGAGAGTGGAGTGTTCCATGGTGAGGGAGATGGGACAGGACTGGAAACTGTAGGAGACGGGAACAATCAGAGCTTACGCTGCACGGGACAGCTGGAAATGCAATAAAGGAAAGAAGGGGAGAGGAGGAGAGAGAGAGAGAGATTGGGGGTCATCAGCACAGAAGTAGCGATTGAGACCGAGGGGAAACCTGACACAAACAAGGTGTAATGGGGACGGACACACGCGGCCTCGTCTGCGGAAACGCGCCACAGGGTCCAAGGCGCTACTGGGAACATGTGACATCCACGCCTGTATCTGTATCTGTGTTCTGCTGTCAATAAATCTACCCCAACAACTGGGGGCTTCTACCTTTCCTGATAAACTGGTGACTTGTATTCTCTCCTGCGTGTGGCAGCGGTGGAGTAACCAGGACACGTGGAGCAGCTGCCAGCCCCAGTGTGATTACGTCTCTGGATACCTTTGGAGAAGGACACTTGATCCTCTGTTATTATTATTATATTATTATCCTTTATTTGGCGCCACAAGGGATCCGCAGCGCCCAATTACAGAGTACATAAGCGCATAATCAAAACAGGAAAACAGTGACTTACAGTTGAAGACAATATAGGACAAGTTCAGGGTAACAAAAATAGGATTTTAATTACCTACCGGTAAATCCTATTCTTGTGGTCCATAGAGGATACCGGCAATCCATTTAGTACCATGGGGTATAGACGGGTCCACTAGGAGCCATGGGCACTTTAAGAATTTGATAGTGTGGGCTGGCTCCTCCCTCTATGCCCCTCCTACCAGACTCAGTCTAGGAAACTGTGCCCGAGGAGACGGACATACTTTGAGAGAAGGATATAAAATGATAGTGGTGAGATTCCGAACCAGCGCACACAAACAAGAGGAACTCCATGCTAACCAAACTTGAAACAGAAACAGCAACAGCTGAACTAACAATACTTAACCAAGTCACAGTGCAGGAAACACGAAGCGCTGGGCAGGCGCCCAGAATCCTCTACAGACTACGAGAAAAGTATTTACCGGTAGGTAATTAAAATCCTATTTTCTCTTACGTCCTAGAGGATACTGGGGTCCACATTAGTACCATGGGGATGTACCAAAGCTCCCAAACCGGGTGGGAGAGTGCTGAGGATTCTGCAGAACTGATTGACCAAACTGAAGGTCCTCAGAGGCCAAAGTCTCGAACTTGTAGAACTTAGCAAACACGTTCGAACCTGACCAAGTGGCTACTCGGCAGAGCTGTAAAACTGAGACATCCCGGGCAGCCGTCCTAGAAGAACCCACCGACCTAGTAGAGTGGGCCTGTACAGATTTTGGAACCGCCAGTTCTGCCGTGGAATAAGCATGCTGGATAGTAAGCCTGATCCAACGAGCAATTGTCTGCTTTGAAGCAGGACACCCAATTTTATTGGGGTCATAAAGACTGAACAGCGAGTCTGATTTCCTGTGACGAGCTCTTCGCTTTACATACACCTTCAAAGCCCTCACAACATCCAAAGACTTTGAAGTAGTAGAGGTGTCCAGTAACCACCAGAACCACAATAAGTTGGTTGATGTGAAACGCAGACACCACCTTAGGAAGAAATTGCTGACGAGTTCTGAGTTCAGCTCTATCTTCATGAAAAATTACATAGGGGCTCTTGTGAGACAACGCCCCCAGCTCCGACACATGTCTTGCTGAAACCAAGGCCAACAGTGTGACGGTCTTCCACGTAAGGTACTTTACGTCTACCTCCTGTAAAGGTTCAAACCAGTCTGAGTGGAGGAACTGCAGCACCAAATTGAGATCACAAGGTGCCGTGGGAGGCACAAACGGAGGTTGGATGTGCAGAACACCTTTCAAGAACGTCTGGACCTCAGGGAGAGAAGCAAATTGCTATAGAAAGAAGATGGACAAGGCCGAAATCTGGACTTTTATGGAGCCCAGACGTAGGTCCACATCCACACCTGACTGCAGAAAAAGCAGGAAACGTCCCAGATGAAATTCCACTGCAGAATATTTTCTGCTTTCAAACCAAGAGACTTATTTCTTCCAAATACGGTGGTAATGTTTAGATGTTACCCCCTTCCTGGGTTGGATCATAGTCGAGATGACCTTGTAAGGGATCCCTCTCCTGGCTAGAATCAGCCATTCAACTTCCATGCCGCCAAACGTAGCCGCAGTAAGTCCTGATAGATGAACAGGCCCTGTTGCAGAAGATCCTCGCAAAGAGAGGCCACGGATCTTCGAGTAGCATCTCCAGAAGGCCCGCGTACCAGGCCCTTCTTGGCCAGTCCAGAGCAACGAGTATTGCTTGAACCTTTTCCCTTTTTATTCTTTGGAAAATTCTTGGGATCAGAGGAAGTGGAGGAAACACGTACACCATCTGATAGACCCATGGAGCGTCTAACGCCACTGCCTGTGGGTCTCTCGACCTAGAATAATACCGCTTGAGCTTCTTGCTGAGACGAGAGGCCATCATGTCGATTTGTGGATATCACCACTGATGTGTCAAGCACCTGAACATCTCCGGGTGAAGGCCCCACTGCCCCGGGACATTGTCCGACTGGACCTGAATGGCCTGATCTCGAAGAAGATATGAGGCCTGCAGAAGGGCATTGTATATAGCCCCGAGTTCCAGATTGTTGATTGGAAGGACAACTTCCTGACTTGACCATCTTCCCTGAAACTGCACCCCCTGGGTAACTGCTCCCCAACCTCTGCGGCTTGTGTCTGTGGTTAGCAGAATCCAATTCTGAATCCCGAACCGTCGACCCTCGATTAGGTGAGAAGTCTGAAGCCACCATAGAAGAGAAATCCTGGCTCTTGGCGACAGATGGATCCTCTGGTGCATGTGAAGATGCGATCTGGACCATTTGTCCAACAGATCGAGCTGGAAAGGTCTTGTGTGAAACTTTTCCGTACTGAAGCGCCTCATAAGAGGCTACCATTTTCCCCAGAAGGCGAATGCACAGATGCACCGATATACGGGTTGGCTTCAGGACATCCCGAACCATCGACTAGATTACAAATGCCTTTTCCAATGGAAGGAACACTTTCTGCGAGACTGTGTCCAGTATCATTCCCAGGAATGGAAGCCTCTGTGATGGCTCTAGGTGAGATTTCTGAAGGTTCAGAATGCACCCATGATCCTGGAGTAGTTGGGTTGCTGTCCAACAACCTCTCCCTGGACGGCGCCTTTATCAGAAGATTGTCCAGGTATGGAATTATGTTCACTCCCTGTTTGCGGAGGAGAAACATCATCTCTGCCATCACCTTGGTGAACACCCTCGGTGCCGTGGAGAGACCAAATGGCAGGGCCTGGAACTGGTAGTGGCAGTCCTACAGTGCACACTCTAGATAAGCCTGATGAGGCGGCCAGATCGGAATGTGAAGGTACGCATCCTTGATATCCAGAGACACTAGGAATTTCCCTTCCTCCAGACCTGAGATCACCACTCTCAGAGACTCCATTTTGAATTTGAACACTCGTAAGTACGGCTTCAACGACTTGAGGTTCAAAATCTGTCTTACAGAACCGTCCGGTTTCGGTACTACAAACAAGTTGGAATAATACTTCTTGTTTTGCAGATGAGGTGGAACTGGAACAATGACCTGAGTCTGCACCAGTTTTTGAATGGCGTACTGTAAGGTTATACTTGCCTCCTGTGAAACTGGTAAGCCTGATTTGAAGAATCTGTGAGGTGGGAGCTCCTGGAACACCAGTCTGTAGCCCTGGGAAATAAGATTTATGACCCAGGGATCCTGGCACGAACTTGTCCAGATGTGACTGAAAATTTTTAGCCGAGCTCCCACCCGCCAGTCTTCCAGGCATAGCGGTCCACCGTCATGTTGAAGGCTTTGAGGAAGCAGAGCCTGAACTCTGTTCCTGAGAACTGGCAGGTGCTGGTTTGTGTGGTTTACCTCTAGCACCTCTGGTGGCTGTAGAAGAACCTCTAGTTTTGCCTTTAAACTTGGCTGTCTGAAAGGACTGCAAATTGGAAGCTGAGTAAGACCTCCTGGCTGGGGGCGCTGCGGAAGGAAGATATGTGGACTTACCCGCAGTAGCTTTGGAGATCCATTTATCTAGATCATCTCCAAATAAGGCCTCTCCTGTAAATGGTAGGCCTTCCACGCCTTTCCTGTAGTCCGCATCAGTAGTCCACTGGTGTAGCCATAAGCCTCTGCATCCTGACACTGCCAAAGCCGTGGTGCGTGCATTAAGCAAGCCTGTTTCTTTTATGGCTTCTACCATAAAGTTTGCAGAGTCCTGTATATGTTGCAGGAGTAAAACAATCTCCCCCCTAGATAAGGAATCCAACCCCTCAATTAGGTTACCTGACCATTTAGCCATGGCTTTAGTGAATATCCACGCACATGCTATAGTGGGTCTCTGGGCCACCCCAGCAGCTGTATACAAGGATTTGAGTGTTGTCTCAATTCTACGATCAGCTGTGTCTTTCAGGGAGGCTGCACCAGGGACAGGCAACACTATTTTCCGTGACCGCCTGGATACTGATGCATCCACTATTGGTGGATTTTCCCATTTTTTCCTATCCTCAGGAAGAAAAGGAAAAGATGAGAGTAACCTCTTAGGGATTTTAAGTTTCCTATCAGGATTAACCCATGGTTCTTCAAACAGGCTATTCAATTCCTTTGACGCAGGGAAAGTGACTGAGGATTTATTTTTTACATTAAAATAAGATTCCTCACACTCCACTGACACCTTATCAGGAATTTGCAGAACATCTCTGATAGCCTCTATAAGAGCCTCTATTCCCTATGATAGAGCTGCACCCCCCTTCCCCCCCTGAGTCCTCCTCACCCTCCTCCATGTCTGACCCTTCATCATCGGAGACGGACTGCAAAATATGGTCCAGAGTACGTTTTTGCGGACAAATGGGAGGGGTCTGAGACGCTGATTTGGGGACTGAGTCTCTGTTCATAAACTCATCCACAGACTGTCTTAAGTATTGCGTTTCTTTCTCATTGCGGGACAGTTTGGCAGCAATATTGGATATCATTCCTTTAATGGAATCCAGCCATGCTGGTTCAGCCCCGCTAGCCTGGGAAGGTGCACTACACTGAGTACCCAGTAGTGAGACCCCTGGGGAAGAGGAACACTCTGCTGTACATGAAACATGCTCTTTGCCTGACATATTGTAAATGTGACAGAACACACACAGGAAAAGGTTAAAAGCACAATTAACCCATAAAGAGCCCTTCCAGCAAGACACAGAGTTATTTGGAGCCAGCAACACAGTGCCCTTATCGCTAATGCCAAGCTTAGCCGGGTCGCAGACTAAGTACCCAGATTGGGGACTTAGTACACCAGGCCTGGCCAACCTGTGGCTCTCCAGCTGTTGTGAAACTACAAGTCCTATCATGCCTTGCCACAGTTTTGCTATTAGGGAATGCTAAAACTGTGGCAGGGCATGCTGGGATGTGTAGTTTCACTACATCTGGAGAGCCACAGGTTGGCCAGGCCTGTAGTACACTAATAATCGCTCCCCCCCTGCTATGACCGCCTGGTACCGCTGAGGTAATCTGGAGTCACATCGGAGGAGCTGCGCGTCCTTGTCAGTCAGTGTCTGTGTCCACTGCAGAGGGAAAATGGCGCTGGAGAGCTGCTGGATCCGCTCATAGTGAAGCCACGACCCCTCCATGGCGCCCGGTCTTCCCGCTTTTTTTTATACTGGCTGAGGTAATTTAGTGCTTAAAATGGAGTCAGATCCGTGTTAAGTCTGTGTTTGCCAGTCTGGGTACTGTGTACAGTGTACTGAGACTCAGTTCGTCCCCTCAGAAGCTGTGCGTCTGCACTGTGTACTGAGTCTGGAGACCCAGCCGCCCCGTGTAGAAGCCGTGCGTCTCCGTACCCTCATGCCGCCATAATGGCTTGCCCCTCGCGAACCGGGATGCCGGCTCACTACTCACCACTCTTCTGGCTCTGTTAGGGGTGGCGGCGTGCTGCGGGAGGTTACGCTCGCCGCGGTGGGACTTGCGAATAGTTCCCTTAGGAGCTAGTGTCCTGTCAGCGGGAGATGGGACCATTAACACCGAGAGAGGTTAGGCCCCCCCCCTAAGTCCCACGAAGCAGACAGACTGGTGTCATCCAGTCCTGCCTGCAAACAACAAACAGATAAAATAAATGCAGAAAACTCTTTAGGAGCTTCCATAAGCGTGACCGCCTCCTCCGGGCATATTATCTATACTGAGTCTGGTAGGAGGGGCATAGAGGGAGGAGCCAGCCCACACTATCAAATTCTTAAAGTGCCATGGTTCCTAGTGGACCCATCTATACCCCATGGTACTAAATGGATTCCCAGTATCCTCAAGGACGTAAGAGAAACATAACTACATCAGTAGACCACACTGAGGGTTGAGGGCCCTGCTCGTGAGAGCTTACATTCTAAAGGGGAGGGGAAGACAGACAGGGGTGACACAGATGGGGTAGACCGAGCTTGGGACAGAGGGTTAGGATGAGAGTTGGCTGGGTTTGGGGAAGAAGTGGGGATTGAGAACCTGTTTGAAGTTCTGTAGAGAGGTGGAGAGTCTGAGGGGGAGAGGTAGGGAATTCCAGAGAAAGGGAGCAGCACGTGAAACATCTTGGAGGTAGGAGTGGGAGGAGATAGTCAGAAGACAGCAGAGTTGGCGTACATTAGCAGAGCAAAGAGGACGGGTGGGAGAGTAGAGGGAGATAAGGTCAGAATATTATCGGTCAGTTATATTATTGGTGGGACTGATACATACAGTTAGGTACACAAGGTGCGTGATAGGCCGTCTGCACACAGATCACTTGTTGCTGGCTTGGTGGGTATATAAGGGGTGTGATAGGCCGTCTGCACACATGTCACTTGTTGCTGGCTTGGTGGGTATATAAGGTGTGGGATAGGCCGTCTGCACACACATCACTCGTTGCTGGCTTGGTGGGTATATAAGGGGTGTGATAGGCCGTCTGCACACATATCACTCGTTGCTGGCTTGGTGGGTATATAAGGGGTGTGATAGGCCGTCTGCACACATATCACTCGTTGCTGGCTTGGTGGGTATATAAGGGGTGTGATAGGCCGTCTGCACACATATCACTCGTTGCTGGCTTGGTGGGTATATAAGGTGTGCGATAGGCCATCTGCACACATATCACTCGTTGCTGGCTTGGTGGGTATATAAGGTGTGTGATAGGCCGTCTGCACACATATCACACGTTGCTGGCTTGGCGGGTATATAAGGTGTGTGATAGGCCGTCTGCACACATATCACTCGTTGCTGGCTTGGTGAGTATATAAGGTGTGGGATAGGCCATCTGCACACACATCACTCGTTGCTGGCTTGGTGGGTATATAAGGTGTGTGATAAGTCGTCTGCACACATATCACTCGTTGCTGGCTTGGTGGGTATGTAAGGTGTGTGATAATCCGTCTGCACACACATCACTCGTTGCTGGCTTGGTGGGTATGTAAGGGGTGCGATAGGCCTTCTGCACACATATCACTCGTTGCTGGCTTGGTGGGTATATAAGGTGTGTGATAGGCCGTCTGCACACATATCACTTGTAGCTGGCTTGGTGGGTATATAAGGTGTGTGATAGGCCGTCTGTACACATATCACTCGTTGCTGGCTTGGTGGGTATATAAGGTGTGTGATAGGACGTCTGCACACATATCACTCGTTGCTGGCTTGGTGGGTACATACTGTATGGTGGGCGATAGGCCATCTGCACACATATCACTTGTTGCTGGCTTGGTGGGTATATATGGTGGGTGATAGGCCGTCTGCACACATATCACTCGTTGCTGGCTTGGTGGGTATATAAGGTATGTGATAGGCCGTCTGCACACATGTTACTCGTTGCTGGCTTGGTGGGTATATAAGGTATGTGATAGGCCGTCTGCACACATGTTACTCGTTGCTGGCTTGGTGGGTATATAAGGTGTGAGATAGCCCGTCTGCACACATATCACTTATTGCTGGCTTGGTGGGTATAGAAGGTGTGTGATAGGCCGTCTGCACACATATCACTCGTTGCTGGCTTGGTGGGTATATAAGGTGTGTGATAGGCCGTCTGTACACATATCACTCGTTGCTGGCTTGGTGGGTATAGAAGGTGTGTGATAGGCCGTCTGCACACATATCACTTGTTGCTGGCTTGGTGGGTATAGAAGGTGTGTGATAGGCCGTCTGCACACGTCACTCGTTGCTGGCTTGGTGGGTATATAAGGTGTGTGATAGGCCATCTGCACACATATCACTCGTTGGTGGGTATATAAGGTGTGTGATAGGCCGTCTGCACACATATCACTCGTTGCTGGCTTGGTGGGTATATAAGGTGTGTAATAGGACGCCTGCACACATATCACTCGTTGCTGGCTTGGTGGGTATATAAGGTGTGTAATAGGACGCCTGCACACATATCACTCGTTGCTGGCTTGGTGGGTATATAAGGTGTGTGATAGGCCGTCTGCACACATATCACTCGTTGCTGGCTTGGTGGGTATATAAGGTGTGTGATAGGCCGTCTGCACACATATCACTCGTTGCTGGCTTGGTGGGTATATAAGGTGTGCGATAGGTCGTCTGCACACATATCACACGTTGCTGGCTTGGTGGGTATATAAGGTGTGTGATAGGCCGTCTGCACACATATCACTCGTTGGTGGGTATAGAAGGTGTGTGATGGGCCGTCTGCACACATATCACTCGTTGCTGGCTTGGTGGGTATATAAGAGGTGTGATATAACACTGTAAGCTAAGGAAGTGCAGGCAAACCAGCACCCTGCCTCCATCTGCAGAGCTGGGGTGCATTCCCCTCAGCAGCTGCAGCATCAGGTTCCCCTCAGCAGCTGCAGCATCAGGTTCCCCTCAGCAGCTGCAGCATCAGACGCATGGCTGTCCCAGTTTGCATTATTCCCATTATTTGTAAAATGTGCGTCTAATGCTGGGTACATACTGAGCGATATGTCAGCCAGATGATATTTCCTGAGCGGCTCGGCCAGGGGTATACAAATTATATGTCGGTGAATGACATCGTTCCCAGACATACCACGTGGGCCATGCTGCTACTAGCTGATATATCTGCCTATACATCAGCGCCTCCGGCTGTGGATACCCGCTCCGACTGGCCGTACACTTGCTGCAGGGACTGACGTTACAGCTCGGTGCGCAAATCCACGTGACAATACTACACACTGAACAGCCGCTCGGCAAGTGTACTGCTTACCTGAATCGCCCATTCTATCATCTCCACAGGCAGTCAGGGGATATATCGCTGTGGTGTGCATCCAGCAACTGTATAGGCCGGAGCCTACGCCCCCCAGTCAGCGTCCCCTTCCACCCAAGAGACTGCGGGACCAGGAGCCATATAGTTGGGACATGACTTGCTGGTTTTCCCGCTTGAATTGGGGAGGGGGGGGGGGGGGGGGCAGTGTGGCCACATGGTTAACCCCTAAGTGCCCGGCGCCATTTAGAGGACAATAGGCGCTTGGCGTCACTGTTAAACGTACTTACGGCGCTGGGCACGGACTGTTTAACAATATGTTTAATGATGTGTATAACATGTCATATGTAGTGTTCTGTGCACAGCTGTAGGATTGCATGTGTAAATGTATTTATATTTAAGATCTGGTCACCTGTACTTTAAAGGGAAAAATGCACTTACTATACTGTATATATCTGAATAAGGATCCCCTATCTTCTGTGACTAGGAAATGTGATGCTAATCGCCTCTGCTAGCAGATGTGTGAATGACAAAACCTTTTTGATGTTGGACAGTGCCCGGCAGGTAAAGACTGGGTGGGAGTTCCTTAGAGAAAGATGTTAATCACAGGGAATTTCCTTATCCCATATGTACAGTGGTATGGGGTTGGGAACCTGTATTTATTTACGTAGCTGGTTTCATTGATATATGAATCCTGAATGGTAGATGCAGGAAGGAAGAACATTTGTTTGGGAAAATCAAATATAAACCGTATTTTGAAGCTATGTGATAAATGTATCAATGGCGAATTGTAAATTACCAGGTGGTAGGAATTGGAGTTTAAGATGACACCAAATGTTGTGTGTGACAGGAAGGAGGAAATTGCTTCATGCACTTATATCCTTTTAAAATGTAATTTATTTATATTTTGTAAGCTATCCTGAGTGGATGGAAAGGACTCAGGGGGAAACTACCCTCCTGAGATGTTTGTGGTTTTACTGTATAAAAAGAGGAGGCCTGTGAGCTCCAGGGTGTATTATACCATTTTTATTCTGCTGTAACATCTTGCTGTATTGCTGTTTCCCCTAGCAATCGGGAAGAGTCTTTCTTAAGACTATTATTGAGCAAATAAAGATCTTCTGCCTCAAGACGACCGCTTCATCTTGTGCCCTGCAGGGCTAGGCGAAACCTAGCTCTGTTTTTCTCCTGTCCCGAGCATAAACAGCATCTCCAAGCTCTGCCTGCAGCCAGCTACCGGGTAGAGGCCTAGTCAAGCGACTAGTGGGGATTTGTCAACACCACACAGGTGTGGTAAGGCGGCATGTCGATGCATACAGAGCAGAACCGCGGTTCCAAATGCCACGGCAGGTTAGGAGTTTGGTGGTTGCAGTGTAAACCCGCCCACTGCGCAGTGGGTGGAGTCAGTAACAGGCGATTACTGACGGTAAGCGGGAATCCCCATGTGGCCAGGTCCGGCGTGACCTAAACATCCATTCTGTGTACTGGGGACGGGACGAGAAAGCGGTGAGGGCTTTTGTACGAGACTGTCCAGTCACAATTAGTTGCATCGCAGACACGGCGATGCAATGTTACACACACAGTCACCGATGAAGCACAACGAGACTCGGCGTGAGGAAAAGCTGCGGCTGCTACATCGCAGCAGTTTGTACACAGATAAAGAGACACAGAGAGAGGGGCTATTTGGCGTGACTGCAGCACATCAGTTGCTAGGCGCCCTCTGGAGGGAAGATGGCGCACCTTAATGCCCCCATATTCCGTCTATGGAGACAAGGGACAGACTCTGCTCTGTGCTGGCAGATGTCACGGGGACAGCGCTGCGTACATCAGTTAATGATTACAGCGGTGTATAATGTGTGCCAGGCCTGGCTGTTTATTTAATGCAATGACAAGCAGAGATCTCCCTGACTGGCAATGGCTGAATGCCATAGTAACAAGATGTCCGCTCACCCCCCAGCCCCCCACACGTAGGGACATTACTGTCACACATGTACAGTGCCACCGTCTGCCGACACGTGATACTTAGCCTGCAGGTCCTGACCACGTCATTACATCCACCTGTGCACACAGTATACAGCGGGGCAGGGGTTACACGTGACCATAGCAACAAGCGCCCCTGGTCACATGGTATAAAGAGTACAGCGGGAGTATACAGAGTACAGTGACAGTATATACAGAGTACAGGGGGAGTATATAGTGCCCAGTGACATTATACAGAGTACAGGGGGGAGTATAAAGAGTACAGAGACATTATACAGAGTACAGGAGGAGTATATAGTGCACAGTGACATTATACAGAGTACAGGGGGAGTATATAGTGCACAGTGACATTATACAGAGTACAGGGGGAGTATATAGTGCACAGTGACATTATACATAATACAGGGGGAGTATATAGTGCACAATGACATTATACAGAGTACAGGAGGAGTACATAGTGCACAGTGACATTATACAGAGTACAGGAGGAGTATATAGTGCACAGTGACATTATACAGAGGACAGGAGGAGTATACAGAGTACAGTGACATTATACAGAGTACAGGGGGAGTATATAGTGCACAGTGACATTATACAGAGTACAGGGAGAGTATACAGAGTACAGGGGGAGTATATAGTGCCCAGTGACATTATACAGAGTACAGGGGGAGTATAAAGAGTACAGAGACATTATACAGAGTACAGGAGGAGTATATAGTGCACAGTGACATTATACAGAGTACAGGAGAAGTATACAGAGTACAGTGACATTATACAGAGTACAGGAGATGTATATAGTGCACAGTGACATTATACAGAGGACAGGAGGAGTATATAGTGCACAGTGACATTATACAGAGGACAGGAGGAGTATATAGTGCACAGTGACATTATACAGAGTACAGGGGGAGTATATAGTGCACAGTGACATTATACAGAGTACAGGGGGAGTATATAGTGCACAGTGACATTATACAGAGTACAGGGGGAGTATATAGTGCACAGTGACATTATACAGAGTACAGGAGGAGTATATAGTGCACAGTGACATTATACAGAGTACAGGGGGAGTATATAGTGCACAGTGACATTATACAGATTACAGGGGGAGTATATAGTGCACAGTGACATTATACAGAGGACAGGAGGAGTATATAGAGCACAGTGACATTATACAGAGGACAGGAGGAGTATATAGTGCACAGTGACATTATACAGAGTACAGGAGGAGTATATAGAGCACAGTGACATTATACAGAGGACAGGAGGAGTATATAGTGCACAGTGACATTATACAGAGGACAGGAGGAGCATATAGTGCACAGTGACATTATACAGAGTACAGAGGGAGTATATAGTGCACAGTGACATTATACAGAGGACAGGAGAGTATATAGAGCACAGTGACATTATACAGAGGACAGGAGGAGTATACAGTGCACAGTGACATTATACAGAGTACAGGGGGAGTATATAGTGCACAGTGACATTATACAGAGGACAGGAGGAGTATATAGTGCACAGTGACATTATACAGAGTACAGGGGGAGTATATAGTGCACAGTGACATAATACAGAGTACAGGAGGAGTATATAGTGCCCAGTGACATTATACAGAGTACAGGGGGAGTATAAAGAGTACAGTGACATTATACAGAGTACAGGAGGAGTATACAGAGTACAGTGACATTATACAGAGTACAGGAGGAGTATATAGTGCACAGTGACATTATACAGAGGACAGGAGGAGTATATAGTGCACAGTGACATTATACAGAGGACAGGAGGAGTATATAGTGCACAGTGACATTATACAGAGTACAGGGGGAGTACTATATAGTGCACAGTGACATTATACAGAGTACAGGGGGAGTATATAGAGCACAGTGACATTATACAGAGTACAAGGGGAGTATATAGAGGACAGGAGGAGTATATAGTGCACAGTGACATTATACAGAGGACAGGAGGAGTATATAGTGTACAGTGACATTATACAGAGGACAGGGAGAGTATATATTGCACAGTGACATTATACAGAGTACAGAGGGAGTATACAGAGGACAGGAGGAGTATATAGTGCACAGTGACATTATACAGAGGACAGTAGGAGTATATAGTGCACAGTGACATTATAGAGAGTACAGGAGGAGTATATAGTGTACAGTGACATCATACAGAGTACAGGGGGAGTATATAGTGCACAGTGACATAATACAGAGTACAGGAGGAGTATATAGTGCCCAGTGACAGTATATAGAGAGCAGAGGGGGAGTATATAGTGCCCAGTGACATTATACAGAGTACAGGGAGAGTATACAGAGTACAGAGATATTATACAGAGTACAGGAGGAGTATACAGAGTACAGTGACATTATACAGAGTACAGGAGGAGTATACAGAGTACAGTGACATTATACAGAGTACAGGAGGAGTATATAGTGCACAGTGACATTAAACAGAGGACAGGAGGAGTATATACTGCACAGTGACATTATACAGAGGACAGGAGGAGTATATAGTGCACAGTGACATTATACAGAGGACAGGAAGAGTATATACTGCACAGTGACATTATACAGAGGACAGGAGGAGTATATAGTGCACAGTGACATTATACAGAGTACAGGAGGAGAATATAGTGCACAGTGACATTATACAGAGTACAGGGGAAGTATATAGTGCACAGTGACATTATACAGAGTACAGGGAGAGTATACAGAGTACAGGTGGAGTATATAGTGCACAGTGACATTATACAGAGTACAGGGGGAGTATAAAGAGTACAGAGACATTATACAGAGGACAGGAGGAGTATATAGTGCACAGTGACATTATACAGAGTACAGGAGGAGTATATAGTGCACAGTGACATTATACAGAGTACAGGAGGAGTATATAGTGCACAGTGACATTATACAGAGTACAGGAGGAGTATATAGTGCACAGTGACATTATACAGAGTACAGGGGGAGTATACAGAGTACAGGGGGAGTATATAGTGCACAGTGACATTATACAGAGGACAGGAGGAGTATATAGTGCACAGTGACATTATACAGAGTACAGGGGGAGTATATAGTGCACAGTGACATTATACAGAGGACAGGAGGAGTATATAGTGCACAGTGACATTATACAGAGTACAGGGGGAGTATATAGTGCACAGTGACATTATACAGAGTACAGGGGGAGTATATAGTGCACAGTGACATTATACAGAGTACAGGGGGAGTATAAAGAGTACAGAGACATTATACAGAGTACAGGGGGAGTATACAGAGCACAGGGGAAGTATATTGTGCCCAGTGACATTATACAGAGTACAGGGGGAGTATAAAGAGTACAGAGACATTATACAGAGTACAGGAGGAGTATACAGAGTACAGTGACATTATACAGAGGACAGGAGGAGTATATAGTGCACAGTGACATTATACAGAGTACAGGAGGAGTATATAGTGCACAGTGACATTATACAGAGGAAAGGAGGAGTATATAGTGCACAGTGACATTATACAGAGTACAGGAGGAGTATATAGTGCACAGTGACATTATACAGAGGACAGGAGGAGTATATAGTGCACAGTGACATTTTACAGAGGACAGGAGGAGTATATAGGCCCTCATTCCGAGTTGATCGGTCGCAAGGCGAATTTAGCAGAGTTACACACGCTAAGCCGCCGCCTACTGGGAGTGAATCTTAGCTTCTTAAAATTGCGACCGATGTATTCGCAATATTGCGATTACTAACTACTTAGCAGTTTCAGAGTAGCTTCAGACTTACTCTGCCTGTGCGATCAGTTCAGTGCTTGTCGTTCCTGGTTGACGTCACAAACACTCCCAGCGTTCGCCCAGGCACTCCCACCGTTTCTCCGGCCACTCCTGCGTTTTTTCCGGAAACGGTAGCGTTTTCAGCCACACGCCCCTGAAACGCCGTGTTTCCGCCCAGTAACACCCATTTCCTGTCAATCACATTACGATCGCCGGAGCGAAGAAAAAGCCGTGAGTAAAATTACTTTCTACATAGCAAAGTTACTTGGCGCAGTCGCAGTGCGAACATTGCGCATGCGTACTAAGCGGATTTTCATTGCGATGCGATGAAAAATACCGAGCGAACAACTCGGAATGAGGGCCATAGTGCACAGTGACATTATACAGCGTACAGGGGGGGTATATAGTGCACAGTGACATTATACAGAGTACAGAAGGTGTATATAGTGCACAGTGACATTATACAGAGGACAGGAGGAGTATATAGTGCACAGTGACATTATACATAGTACAGGGGGAGTATATAGTGCACAGTGACATTATACAGAGTACAGGAGGAGTATACAGAGTACAGTGACATTATACATAGTACAGGGGGAGTATATAGTGCACAGTGACATTATACAGAGTACAGGAGGAGTATATAGTGCACAGTGACATTATACAGAGTACAGGAGGAGTATATAGTGCACAGTGACATTATACAGAGTACAGGAGGAGTATATAGTGCACAGTGACATTATACAGAGTACAGGGGGAGTATACAGAGTACAGGGGGAGTATATAGTGCACAGTGACATTATACAGAGGACAGGAGGAGTATATAGTGCACAGTGACATTATACAGAGTACAGGAGGAGTATATAGTGCACAGTGACATTATACAGAGTACAGGGGGAGTATATAGTGCACAGTGACATTATACAGAGTACAGGGGGAGTATAAAGAGTACAGAGACATTATACAGAGTACAGGGGGAGTATACAGAGCACAGGGGAAGTATATAGTGCTCAGTGACATTATACAGAGTACAGGGGGAGTATAAAGAGTACAGAGACATTATACAGAGTACAGGAGGAGTATACAGAGTACAGTGACATTATACAGAGGACAGGAGGAGTATATAGTGCACAGTGACATTATACAGAGTACAGGAGGAGTATATAGTGCACAGTGACATTATACAGAGTACAGGAGGAGTATATAGTGCACAGTGACATTATACAGAGGAAAGGAGGAGTATATAGAGCACAGTGACATTATACAGAGGACAGGAGGAGTATATAGTGCACAGTGACATTATACAGAGTACAGGAGGAGTATATAGTGCACAGTGACATTATACAGAGGACAGGAGGAGTATATAGTGCACAGTGACATTTTACAGAGGACAGGAGGAGTATATAGTGCACAGTGACATTATACAGCGTACAGGGGGGGTATATAGTGCACAGTGACATTATACAGAGTACAGGAGGTGTATATAGTGCACAGTGACATTATACATAGTACAGGGGGAGTATATAGTGCACAGTGACATTATACAGAGTACAGGAGGAGTATACAGAGTACAGTGACATTATACATAGTACAGGGGGAGTATATAGTGCACAGTGACATTATACAGAGAACAGGAGGAGTATACAGAGTACAGTGACATTATACAGAGTACAGGGGGAGTATATAGTGCACAGTGACATTATACAGAGTACAGGGAGAGTATACAGAGTACAGGAGGAGTATATAGTGCACAGTGACATTATACAGAGTACAGTGACATTATACAGAGTACAGAGGGAGTATATAGTGCACAGTGACATTATACAGAGTACAGAGGGAGTATATAGTGCACAGTGACATTATACAGAGTACAGGAGGAGTATATAGTGCACAGTGACATTATACAGAGAATAGGAGGAGTATATAGTGCACAGTGACATTATACAGAGTACAGGAGGAGTATATAGTGCACAGTGACATTATACAGAGTACAGGAGGAGTATATAGTGCACAGTGACATTATACAGAGTACAGGGGGAGTATATAGTGCACAGTGACATTATACAGAGAATAGGAGGAGTATATAGTGCACAGTGACATTATACAGAGTACAGGAGGAGTATATAGTGCACAGTGACATTATACAGAGGACAGGAGGAGTATACAGAGTACAGTGACATTATACAGAGGACAGGAGGAGTATATAGTGCACAGTGACATTATACAGAGAATAGGAGGAGTATATAGTGCACAGTGACATTATACAGAGTACAGGAGGAGTATATAGTGCACAGTGACATTATACAGAGAATAGGAGGAGTATATAGTGCACAGTGACATTATACAGAGGACAGGAGGAGTATACAGAGTACAGTGACATTACATACCTCCCAACTGTCCCGATTTTCGCGGGACAGTCCCGTTTTTTGGGGTCTGTCCCGCTGTCCCACCCGCGGGCCGTAGTGTCCCGCGGTAGGGGGGGCAGTTGGGAGGCTCAGTCTCTCGCTGCCCTGCTTCGCAGAGCAGCGGTGAATAGACGCTGTGCGCATGCGCACAGCGTCTATTCATTGTAGACAGAGGGAGAGGGGGCATGCCAGCGGCTCACGGAGCGCTGGGCATGCCCCCTCAGTGATGAAATCGGGGGCGTGGCTCGCGATCGCGGGTCTTCCCGTGAAGCCACTCCCCCTTTTCACAGGCCACACCTCTTTTTCAGGAGCGCGTGTGTCCCTCTTTCAAGGCGACCAAAGTTGGGAGGTATGACATTATACAGAGGACAGGAGGAGTATATAGTGCACAGTGACATTATACAGAGGACAGGAGGAGTATATAGTGCACAGTGACATTATACAGAGTATAGGAGGAGTATATAGTGCACAGCGACATTATACAGAGTACAGGAGGAGTATATAGTGCACAGTGACATTATACAGAGTACAGGAGGAGTATATAGTGCACAGTGACATTATACAGAGTACAGGAGGAGTATATAGTGCACAGTGACATTATACAGAGTACAGGAGGAGTATATAGAGCACAGTGACATTATACAGAGGACAGGGAGAGTATACAGAGTACAGGGGCAGTATATAGTGCACAGTGACATTATACAGAGTAGAGGAGGAGTATATAGTGCACAGTGACATTATACAGAGGACAGGAGGAGTATATAGTGCACAGTGACATTATACAGAGGACAGGAGGAGTATATAGTGCACAGTGACATTATACAGAGTATAGGAGGAGTATATAGTGCACAGCGACATTATACAGAGTAGAGGGGGAGTATACAGAGTACAGGAGGAGTATATAGTGCACAGTGACATTATACAGAGTACAGGAGGAGTATATAGTGCACAGTGACATTATACAGAGTACAGGAGGAGTATATAGTGCACAGTGACATTATACATAGTACAGGAGGAGTATATAGAGCACAGTGACATTATACAGAGGACAGGGAGAGTATACAGAGTACAGGGGCAGTATATAGTGCACAGTGACATTATACAGAGTAGAGGAGGAGTATATAGTGCACAGTGACATTATACAGAGGACAGGAGGAGTATATAGTGCACAGTGACATTATACAGAGGACAGGAGGAGTATATAGTGCACAGTGACATTATACAGAGTATAGGAGGAGTATATAGTGCACAGCGACATTATACAGAGGACAGGAGGAGTATATAGTGCACAGTGACATTAAACAGAGGACAGGAGGAGTATATAGTGCACAGTGACATTATACAGAGTACAGGGGGAGTATATAGTGCACAGTGACATTATACAGAGGACAGGAGGAGTATATATAGCACAGTGACATTATACAGAGGACAGGAGGAGTATATAGTGCACAGTGACATTATACAGAGTATAGGAGGAGTATATAGTGCACAGCGACATTATACAGAGTACAGGGGGAGTATACAGAGTACAGGAGGAGTATATAGTGCACAGTGACATTATACAGAGTACAGGAGGAGTATATAGTGCACAGTGACATTATACAGAGTACAGGAGGAGTATATAGTGCACAGTGACATTATACAGAGTACAGGAGGAGTATATAGTGCACAGTGACATTATACAGAGTACAGTGGGAGTATACAGAGTACAGTGACATTATACAGAGTACAGGGGGAGTATATAGTGCACAGTGACATTATACAGAGTACAGGGGGAGTATACAGAGTACAGGAGGAGTATATAGTGCACAGTGACATTATACAGCGTACAGGAGGAGTATATACTGCACAGTGACATTATACAGAGGACAGGAGGAGTATATAGTGCACAGTGACATTAAACAGAGGACAGGAGGAGTATATAGTGCACAGTGACATTATACAGAGTACAGGGGGGAGTATATAGTGCACAGTGACATTATACAGAGGACAGAAGGAGTATATAGAGCACAGTGACATTATACAGAGGACAGGAGGAGTATATAGTGCACAGTGACATTATACAGAGTATAGGAGGAGTATATAGTGCACAGCGACATTATACAGAGTACAGGGAGAGTATACAGAGTACAGGGGGAGTATATAGTGCACAGTGACATTATACAGAGTACAGGAGGAGTAAATAGTGCACAGTGACATTATACAGAGGACAGGAGGAGTATATAGTGCACAGTGACATTATACAGAGTACAGGAGGAGTATATAGTGCACAGTGACATTATACAGAGGACAGGAGGAGTATATAGTGCACAGTGACATTATACAGAGTACAGGAGGAGTATATAGTGCACAGTGACATTATACAGAGGACAGGAGGAGTATATAGTGCACAGTGACATTATACAGAGTACAGGAGGAGTATATAGTGCACAGTGACATTATACAGAGGACAGGAGGAGTATATAGTGCACAGTGACATTATACAGAGGACAGGAGGAGTATATAGTGCACAGTGACATTATACAGCGTACAGGGGTGGTATATAGTGCACAGTGACATTATACAGAGTACAGGAGGTGTATATAGTGCACAGTGACATTATACAGAGGACAGGAGGAGTATATAGAGCACAGTGACATTATACAGAGGACAGGGAGAGTATACAGAGTACAGGGGCAGTATATAGTGCACAGTGACATTATACAGAGTAGAGGAGGAGTATATAGTGCACAGTGACATTATACAGAGGACAGGAGGAGTATATAGTGCACAGTGACATTATACAGAGGACAGGAGGAGTATATAGTGCACAGTGACATTATACAGAGTATAGGAGGAGTATATAGTGCACAGCGACATTATACAGAGTAGAGGGGGAGTATACAGAGTACAGGAGGAGTATATAGTGCACAGTGACATTATACAGAGTACAGGAGGAGTATATAGTGCACAGTGACATTATACAGAGTACAGGAGGAGTATATAGTGCACAGTGACATTATACAGAGTACAGGAGGAGTATATAGAGCACAGTGACATTATACAGAGGACAGGGAGAGTATACAGAGTACAGGGGCAGTATATAGTGCACAGTGACATTATACAGAGTAGAGGAGGAGTATATAGTGCACAGTGACATTATACAGAGGACAGGAGGAGTATATAGTGCACAGTGACATTATACAGAGTATAGGAGGAGTATATAGTGCACAGCGACATTATACAGAGGACAGGAGGAGTATATAGTGCACAGTGACATTAAACAGAGGACAGGAGGAGTATATAGTGCACAGTGACATTATACAGAGTACAGGGGGAGTATATATAGCACAGTGACATTATACAGAGGACAGGAGGAGTATATAGTGCACAGTGACATTATACAGAGTATAGGAGGAGTATATAGTGCACAGCGACATTATACAGAGTACAGGGGGAGTATACAGAGTACAGGAGGAGTATATAGTGCACAGTGACATTATACAGAGTACAGGAGGAGTATATAGTGCACAGTGACATTATACAGAGTACAGGAGGAGTATATAGTGCACAGTGACATTATACAGAGTACAGGAGGAGTATATAGTGCACAGTGACATTATACAGAGTACAGTGGGAGTATACAGAGTACAGTGACATTATACAGAGTACAGGGGGAGTATATAGTGCACAGTGACATTATACAGAGTACAGGGGAAGTATACAGAGTACAGGAGGAGTATATAGTGCACAGTGACATTATACAGAGTACAGGAGGAGTATATAGTGCACAGTGACATTATACAGAGGACAGGAGGAGTATACAGAGTACAGTGACATTATACAGAGGACAGGAGGAGTATATAGTGCACAGTGACATTATACAGAGAATAGGAGGAGTATATAGTGCACAGTGACATTATACAGAGTACAGGAGGAGTATATAGTGCACAGTGACATTATACAGAGAATAGGAGGAGTATATAGTGCACAGTGACATTATACAGAGGACAGGAGGAGTATACAGAGTACAGTGACATTACATACCTCCCAACTGTCCCGATTTTCGCGGGACAGTCCCGTTTTTTGGGGTCTGTCCCGCTGTCCCACCCGCGGGCCGTAGTGTCCCGCGGTAGGGGGGGCAGTTGGGAGGCTCAGTCTCTCGCTGCCCTGCTTCGCAGAGCAGCGGTGAATAGACGCTGTGCGCATGCGCACAGCGTCTATTCATTGTAGACAGAGGGAGAGGGGGCATGCCAGCGGCTCACGGAGCGCTGGGCATGCCCCCTCAGTGATGAAATCGGGGGCGTGGCTCGCGATCGCGGGTCTTCCCGTGAAGCCACTCCCCCTTTTCACAGGCCACACCTCTTTTTCAGGAGCGCGTGTGTCCCTCTTTCAAGGCGACCAAAGTTGGGAGGTATGACATTATACAGAGGACAGGAGGAGTATATAGTGCACAGTGACATTATACAGAGGACAGGAGGAGTATATAGTGCACAGTGACATTATACAGAGTATAGGAGGAGTATATAGTGCACAGCGACATTATACAGAGTACAGGAGGAGTATATAGTGCACAGTGACATTATACAGAGTACAGGAGGAGTATATAGTGCACAGTGACATTATACAGAGTACAGGAGGAGTATATAGTGCACAGTGACATTATACAGAGTACAGGAGGAGTATATAGAGCACAGTGACATTATACAGAGGACAGGGAGAGTATACAGAGTACAGGGGCAGTATATAGTGCACAGTGACATTATACAGAGTAGAGGAGGAGTATATAGTGCACAGTGACATTATACAGAGGACAGGAGGAGTATATAGTGCACAGTGACATTATACAGAGGACAGGAGGAGTATATAGTGCACAGTGACATTATACAGAGTATAGGAGGAGTATATAGTGCACAGCGACATTATACAGAGTAGAGGGGGAGTATACAGAGTACAGGAGGAGTATATAGTGCACAGTGACATTATACAGAGTACAGGAGGAGTATATAGTGCACAGTGACATTATACAGAGTACAGGAGGAGTATATAGTGCACAGTGACATTATACATAGTACAGGAGGAGTATATAGAGCACAGTGACATTATACAGAGGACAGGGAGAGTATACAGAGTACAGGGGCAGTATATAGTGCACAGTGACATTATACAGAGTAGAGGAGGAGTATATAGTGCACAGTGACATTATACAGAGGACAGGAAGAGTATATAGTGCACAGTGACATTATACAGAGGACAGGAGGAGTATATAGTGCACAGTGACATTATACAGAGTATAGGAGGAGTATATAGTGCACAGCGACATTATACAGAGGACAGGAGGAGTATATAGTGCACAGTGACATTAAACAGAGGACAGGAGGAGTATATAGTGCACAGTGACATTATACAGAGTACAGGGGGAGTATATAGTGCACAGTGACATTATACAGAGGACAGGAGGAGTATATATAGCACAGTGACATTATACAGAGGACAGGAGGAGTATATAGTGCACAGTGACATTATACAGAGTATAGGAGGAGTATATAGTGCACAGCGACATTATACAGAGTACAGGGGGAGTATACAGAGTACAGGAGGAGTATATAGTGCACAGTGACATTATACAGAGTACAGGAGGAGTATATAGTGCACAGTGACATTATACAGAGTACAGGAGGAGTATATAGTGCACAGTGACATTATACAGAGTACAGGAGGAGTATATAGTGCACAGTGACATTATACAGAGTACAGTGGGAGTATACAGAGTACAGTGACATTATACAGAGTACAGGGGGAGTATATAGTGCACAGTGACATTATACAGAGTACAGGGGGAGTATACAGAGTACAGGAGGAGTATATAGTGCACAGTGACATTATACAGCGTACAGGAGGAGTATATACTGCACAGTGACATTATACAGAGGACAGGAGGAGTATATAGTGCACAGTGACATTAAACAGAGGACAGGAGGAGTATATAGTGCACAGTGACATTATACAGAGTACAGGGGGGAGTATATAGTGCACAGTGACATTATACAGAGGACAGAAGGAGTATATAGAGCACAGTGACATTATACAGAGGACAGGAGGAGTATATAGTGCACAGTGACATTATACAGAGTATAGGAGGAGTATATAGTGCACAGCGACATTATACAGAGTACAGGGAGAGTATACAGAGTACAGGGGGAGTATATAGTGCACAGTGACATTATACAGAGTACAGGAGGAGTAAATAGTGCACAGTGACATTATACAGAGGACAGGAGGAGTATATAGTGCACAGTGACATTATACAGAGTACAGGAGGAGTATATAGTGCACAGTGACATTATACAGAGGACAGGAGGAGTATATAGTGCACAGTGACATTATACAGAGTACAGGAGGAGTATATAGTGCACAGTGACATTATACAGAGGACAGGAGGAGTATATAGTGCACAGTGACATTATACAGAGTACAGGAGGAGTATATAGTGCACAGTGACATTATACAGAGGACAGGAGGAGTATATAGTGCACAGTGACATTATACAGAGGACAGGAGGAGTATATAGTGCACAGTGACATTATACAGCGTACAGGGGTGGTATATAGTGCACAGTGACATTATACAGAGTACAGGAGGTGTATATAGTGCACAGTGACATTATACAGAGGACAGGAGGAGTATATAGAGCACAGTGACATTATACAGAGGACAGGGAGAGTATACAGAGTACAGGGGCAGTATATAGTGCACAGTGACATTATACAGAGTAGAGGAGGAGTATATAGTGCACAGTGACATTATACAGAGGACAGGAGGAGTATATAGTGCACAGTGACATTATACAGAGGACAGGAGGAGTATATAGTGCACAGTGACATTATACAGAGTATAGGAGGAGTATATAGTGCACAGCGACATTATACAGAGTAGAGGGGGAGTATACAGAGTACAGGAGGAGTATATAGTGCACAGTGACATTATACAGAGTACAGGAGGAGTATATAGTGCACAGTGACATTATACAGAGTACAGGAGGAGTATATAGTGCACAGTGACATTATACAGAGTACAGGAGGAGTATATAGAGCACAGTGACATTATACAGAGGACAGGGAGAGTATACAGAGTACAGGGGCAGTATATAGTGCACAGTGACATTATACAGAGTAGAGGAGGAGTATATAGTGCACAGTGACATTATACAGAGGACAGGAGGAGTATATAGTGCACAGTGACATTATACAGAGTATAGGAGGAGTATATAGTGCACAGCGACATTATACAGAGGACAGGAGGAGTATATAGTGCACAGTGACATTAAACAGAGGACAGGAGGAGTATATAGTGCACAGTGACATTAAACAGAGGACAGGAGGAGTATATAGTGCACAGTGACATTATACAGAGTACAGGGGGAGTATATATAGCACAGTGACATTATACAGAGGACAGGAGGAGTATATAGTGCACAGTGACATTATACAGAGTATAGGAGGAGTATATAGTGCACAGCGACATTATACAGAGTACAGGGGGAGTATACAGAGTACAGGAGGAGTATATAGTGCACAGTGACATTATACAGAGTACAGGAGGAGTATATAGTGCACAGTGACATTATACAGAGTACAGGAGGAGTATATAGTGCACAGTGACATTATACAGAGTACAGGAGGAGTATATAGTGCACAGTGACATTATACAGAGTACAGTGGGAGTATACAGAGTACAGTGACATTATACAGAGTACAGGGGGAGTATATAGTGCACAGTGACATTATACAGAGTACAGGGGAAGTATACAGAGTACAGGAGGAGTATATAGTGCACAGTGACATTATACAGCGTACAGGAGGAGTATATACTGCACAGTGACATTATACAGAGGACAGGAGGAGTATATAGTGCACAGTGACATTAAACAGAGGACAGGAGGAGTATATAGTGCACAGTGACATTATACAGAGTACAGGGGGGAGTATATAGTGCACAGTGACATTATACAGAGGACAGAAGGAGTATATAGAGCACAGTGACATTATACAGAGGACAGGAGGAGTATATAGTGCACAGTGACATTATACAGAGTATAGGAGGAGTATATAGTGCACAGCGACATTATACAGAGTACAGGGAGAGTATACAGAGTACAGGGGGAGTATATAGTGCACAGTGACATTATACAGAGTACAGGAGGAGTAAATAGTGCACAGTGACATTATACAGAGGACAGGAGGAGTATATAGTGCACAGTGACATTATACAGAGTACAGGAGGAGTATATAGTGCACAGTGACATTATACAGAGGACAGGAGGAGTATATAGTGCACAGTGACATTATACAGAGTACAGGAGGAGTATATAGTGCACAGTGACATTATACAGAGGACAGGAGGAGTATATAGTGCACAGTGACATTATACAGAGTACAGGAGGAGTATATAGTGCACAGTGACATTATACAGAGGACAGGAGGAGTATATAGTGCACAGTGACATTATACAGAGGACAGGAGGAGTATATAGTGCACAGTGACATTATACAGCGTACAGGGGGGGTATATAGTGCACAGTGACATTATACAGAGTACAGGAGGTGTATATAGTGCACAGTGACATTATACAGAGGACAGGAGGAGTATATAGTGCACAGTGACATTATACATAGTACAGGGGGAGTATATAGTGCACAGTGACATTATACAGAGTACAGGAGGAGTATACAGAGTACAGTGACATTATACAGAGTACAGGGGGAGTATATAGTGCACAGTGACATTATACAGAGTACAGGGAGAGTATACAGAGTACAGGAGGAATATATAGTGCACAGTGACATTATACAGAGTACAGTGACATTATACAGAGTACAGAGGGAGTATATAGTGCACAGTGACATTATACAGAGTACAGAGGGAGTATATAGTGCACAGTGACATTATACAGAGTACAGGAGGAGTATATAGTGCACAGTGACATTATACAGAGAATAGGAGGAGTATATAGTGCACAGTGACATTATACAGAGTACAGGAGGAGTATATAGTGCACAGTGACATTATACAGAGTACAGGAGGAGTATATAGTGCACAATGACATTATACAGAGTAGAGGAGGAGTATATAGTGCACAGTGACATTATACAGAGTACAGGAGGAGTATACAGAGGACAGGAGGAGTATATAGTGCACAGTGACATTATACAGAGGACAGGAGGAGTATATAGTGCACAGTGACATTATACAGAGTACAGGAGGAGTATATAGTGTACAGTGACATCATACAGAGTACAGGGGGAGTATATACTGCACAGTGACATAATACAGAGTACAGGAGGAGTATATAGTGCCCAGTGACAGTATATAGAGAGCAGAGGGGGAGTATATAGTGCCCAGTGACATTATACAGAGTACAGGGGGAGTATAAAGAGTACAGAGATATTATACAGAGTACAGGAGGAGTATACAGAGTACAGTGACATTATACAGAGTACAGGAGGAGTATATAGTGCACAGTGACATTAAACAGAGGACAGGAGGAGTATATACTGCACAGTGACATTATACAGAGGACAGGAGGAGTATATAGTGCACAGTGACATTATACAGAGGACAGGAAGAGTATATACTGCACAGTGACATTATACAGAGGACAGGAGGAGTATATAGTGCACAGTGACATTATACAGAGTACAGGAGGAGAATATAGTGCACAGTGACATTATACAGAGTACAGGGGAAGTATATAGTGCACAGTGACATAATACAGAGTACAGGAGGAGTATATAGTGCCCAGTGACAGTATATACAGAGCACAGGGGGAGTATATAGTGACCAGTGACATTATACAGAGTACAGGGGGAGTATATAGTGCACAGTGACATTATACAGAGTACAGGGAGAGTATACAGAGTACAGGTGGAGTATATAGTGCACAGTGACATTATACAGAGTACAGGGGGAGTATAAAGAGTACAGAGACATTATACAGAGGACAGGAGGAGTATATAGTGCACAGTGACATTATACAGAGTACAGGAGGAGTATATAGTGCACAGTGACATTATACAGAGAATAGGAGGAGTATATAGTGCACAGTGACATTATACAGAGGACAGGAGGAGTATACAGAGTACAGTGACATTACATACCTCCCAACTGTCCCGATTTTCGCGGGACAGTCCCGTTTTTTGGGGTCTGTCCCGCTGTCCCACCCGCGGGCCGTAGTGTCCCGCGGTAGGGGGGGCAGTTGGGAGGCTCAGTCTCTCGCTGCCCTGCTTCGCAGAGCAGCGGTGAATAGACGCTGTGCGCATGCGCACAGCGTCTATTCATTGTAGACAGAGGGAGAGGGGGCATGCCAGCGGCTCACGGAGCGCTGGGCATGCCCCCTCAGTGATGAAATCGGGGGCGTGGCTCGCGATCGCGGGTCTTCCCGTGAAGCCACTCCCCCTTTTCACAGGCCACACCTCTTTTTCAGGAGCGCGTGTGTCCCTCTTTCAAGGCGACCAAAGTTGGGAGGTATGACATTATACAGAGGACAGGAGGAGTATATAGTGCACAGTGACATTATACAGAGGACAGGAGGAGTATATAGTGCACAGTGACATTATACAGAGTATAGGAGGAGTATATAGTGCACAGCGACATTATACAGAGTACAGGAGGAGTATATAGTGCACAGTGACATTATACAGAGTACAGGAGGAGTATATAGTGCACAGTGACATTATACAGAGTACAGGAGGAGTATATAGTGCACAGTGACATTATACAGAGTACAGGAGGAGTATATAGAGCACAGTGACATTATACAGAGGACAGGGAGAGTATACAGAGTACAGGGGCAGTATATAGTGCACAGTGACATTATACAGAGTAGAGGAGGAGTATATAGTGCACAGTGACATTATACAGAGGACAGGAGGAGTATATAGTGCACAGTGACATTATACAGAGGACAGGAGGAGTATATAGTGCACAGTGACATTATACAGAGTATAGGAGGAGTATATAGTGCACAGCGACATTATACAGAGTAGAGGGGGAGTATACAGAGTACAGGAGGAGTATATAGTGCACAGTGACATTATACAGAGTACAGGAGGAGTATATAGTGCACAGTGACATTATACAGAGTACAGGAGGAGTATATAGTGCACAGTGACATTATACATAGTACAGGAGGAGTATATAGAGCACAGTGACATTATACAGAGGACAGGGAGAGTATACAGAGTACAGGGGCAGTATATAGTGCACAGTGACATTATACAGAGTAGAGGAGGAGTATATAGTGCACAGTGACATTATACAGAGGACAGGAAGAGTATATAGTGCACAGTGACATTATACAGAGGACAGGAGGAGTATATAGTGCACAGTGACATTATACAGAGTATAGGAGGAGTATATAGTGCACAGCGACATTATACAGAGGACAGGAGGAGTATATAGTGCACAGTGACATTAAACAGAGGACAGGAGGAGTATATAGTGCACAGTGACATTATACAGAGTACAGGGGGAGTATATAGTGCACAGTGACATTATACAGAGGACAGGAGGAGTATATATAGCACAGTGACATTATACAGAGGACAGGAGGAGTATATAGTGCACAGTGACATTATACAGAGTATAGGAGGAGTATATAGTGCACAGCGACATTATACAGAGTACAGGGGGAGTATACAGAGTACAGGAGGAGTATATAGTGCACAGTGACATTATACAGAGTACAGGAGGAGTATATAGTGCACAGTGACATTATACAGAGTACAGGAGGAGTATATAGTGCACAGTGACATTATACAGAGTACAGGAGGAGTATATAGTGCACAGTGACATTATACAGAGTACAGTGGGAGTATACAGAGTACAGTGACATTATACAGAGTACAGGGGGAGTATATAGTGCACAGTGACATTATACAGAGTACAGGGGGAGTATACAGAGTACAGGAGGAGTATATAGTGCACAGTGACATTATACAGCGTACAGGAGGAGTATATACTGCACAGTGACATTATACAGAGGACAGGAGGAGTATATAGTGCACAGTGACATTAAACAGAGGACAGGAGGAGTATATAGTGCACAGTGACATTATACAGAGTACAGGGGGGAGTATATAGTGCACAGTGACATTATACAGAGGACAGAAGGAGTATATAGAGCACAGTGACATTATACAGAGGACAGGAGGAGTATATAGTGCACAGTGACATTATACAGAGTATAGGAGGAGTATATAGTGCACAGCGACATTATACAGAGTACAGGGAGAGTATACAGAGTACAGGGGGAGTATATAGTGCACAGTGACATTATACAGAGTACAGGAGGAGTAAATAGTGCACAGTGACATTATACAGAGGACAGGAGGAGTATATAGTGCACAGTGACATTATACAGAGTACAGGAGGAGTATATAGTGCACAGTGACATTATACAGAGGACAGGAGGAGTATATAGTGCACAGTGACATTATACAGAGTACAGGAGGAGTATATAGTGCACAGTGACATTATACAGAGGACAGGAGGAGTATATAGTGCACAGTGACATTATACAGAGTACAGGAGGAGTATATAGTGCACAGTGACATTATACAGAGGACAGGAGGAGTATATAGTGCACAGTGACATTATACAGAGGACAGGAGGAGTATATAGTGCACAGTGACATTATACAGCGTACAGGGGTGGTATATAGTGCACAGTGACATTATACAGAGTACAGGAGGTGTATATAGTGCACAGTGACATTATACAGAGGACAGGAGGAGTATATAGAGCACAGTGACATTATACAGAGGACAGGGAGAGTATACAGAGTACAGGGGCAGTATATAGTGCACAGTGACATTATACAGAGTAGAGGAGGAGTATATAGTGCACAGTGACATTATACAGAGGACAGGAGGAGTATATAGTGCACAGTGACATTATACAGAGGACAGGAGGAGTATATAGTGCACAGTGACATTATACAGAGTATAGGAGGAGTATATAGTGCACAGCGACATTATACAGAGTAGAGGGGGAGTATACAGAGTACAGGAGGAGTATATAGTGCACAGTGACATTATACAGAGTACAGGAGGAGTATATAGTGCACAGTGACATTATACAGAGTACAGGAGGAGTATATAGTGCACAGTGACATTATACAGAGTACAGGAGGAGTATATAGAGCACAGTGACATTATACAGAGGACAGGGAGAGTATACAGAGTACAGGGGCAGTATATAGTGCACAGTGACATTATACAGAGTAGAGGAGGAGTATATAGTGCACAGTGACATTATACAGAGGACAGGAGGAGTATATAGTGCACAGTGACATTATACAGAGTATAGGAGGAGTATATAGTGCACAGCGACATTATACAGAGGACAGGAGGAGTATATAGTGCACAGTGACATTAAACAGAGGACAGGAGGAGTATATAGTGCACAGTGACATTAAACAGAGGACAGGAGGAGTATATAGTGCACAGTGACATTATACAGAGTACAGGGGGAGTATATATAGCACAGTGACATTATACAGAGGACAGGAGGAGTATATAGTGCACAGTGACATTATACAGAGTATAGGAGGAGTATATAGTGCACAGCGACATTATACAGAGTACAGGGGGAGTATACAGAGTACAGGAGGAGTATATAGTGCACAGTGACATTATACAGAGTACAGGAGGAGTATATAGTGCACAGTGACATTATACAGAGTACAGGAGGAGTATATAGTGCACAGTGACATTATACAGAGTACAGGAGGAGTATATAGTGCACAGTGACATTATACAGAGTACAGTGGGAGTATACAGAGTACAGTGACATTATACAGAGTACAGGGGGAGTATATAGTGCACAGTGACATTATACAGAGTACAGGGGAAGTATACAGAGTACAGGAGGAGTATATAGTGCACAGTGACATTATACAGCGTACAGGAGGAGTATATACTGCACAGTGACATTATACAGAGGACAGGAGGAGTATATAGTGCACAGTGACATTAAACAGAGGACAGGAGGAGTATATAGTGCACAGTGACATTATACAGAGTACAGGGGGGAGTATATAGTGCACAGTGACATTATACAGAGGACAGAAGGAGTATATAGAGCACAGTGACATTATACAGAGGACAGGAGGAGTATATAGTGCACAGTGACATTATACAGAGTATAGGAGGAGTATATAGTGCACAGCGACATTATACAGAGTACAGGGAGAGTATACAGAGTACAGGGGGAGTATATAGTGCACAGTGACATTATACAGAGTACAGGAGGAGTAAATAGTGCACAGTGACATTATACAGAGGACAGGAGGAGTATATAGTGCACAGTGACATTATACAGAGTACAGGAGGAGTATATAGTGCACAGTGACATTATACAGAGGACAGGAGGAGTATATAGTGCACAGTGACATTATACAGAGTACAGGAGGAGTATATAGTGCACAGTGACATTATACAGAGGACAGGAGGAGTATATAGTGCACAGTGACATTATACAGAGGACAGGAGGAGTATATAGTGCACAGTGACATTATACAGCGTACAGGGGGGGTATATAGTGCACAGTGACATTATACAGAGTACAGGAGGTGTATATAGTGCACAGTGACATTATACAGAGGACAGGAGGAGTATATAGTGCACAGTGACATTATACATAGTACAGGGGGAGTATATAGTGCACAGTGACATTATACAGAGTACAGGAGGAGTATACAGAGTACAGTGACATTATACAGAGTACAGGGGGAGTATATAGTGCACAGTGACATTATACAGAGTACAGGGAGAGTATACAGAGTACAGGAGGAATATATAGTGCACAGTGACATTATACAGAGTACAGTGACATTATACAGAGTACAGAGGGAGTATATAGTGCACAGTGACATTATACAGAGTACAGAGGGAGTATATAGTGCACAGTGACATTATACAGAGTACAGGAGGAGTATATAGTGCACAGTGACATTATACAGAGAATAGGAGGAGTATATAGTGCACAGTGACATTATACAGAGTACAGGAGGAGTATATAGTGCACAGTGACATTATACAGAGTACAGGAGGAGTATATAGTGCACAATGACATTATACAGAGTAGAGGAGGAGTATATAGTGCACAGTGACATTATACAGAGTACAGGAGGAGTATACAGAGGACAGGAGGAGTATATAGTGCACAGTGACATTATACAGAGGACAGGAGGAGTATATAGTGCACAGTGACATTATACAGAGTACAGGAGGAGTATATAGTGTACAGTGACATCATACAGAGTACAGGGGGAGTATATACTGCACAGTGACATAATACAGAGTACAGGAGGAGTATATAGTGCCCAGTGACAGTATATAGAGAGCAGAGGGGGAGTATATAGTGCCCAGTGACATTATACAGAGTACAGGGGGAGTATAAAGAGTACAGAGATATTATACAGAGTACAGGAGGAGTATACAGAGTACAGTGACATTATACAGAGTACAGGAGGAGTATATAGTGCACAGTGACATTAAACAGAGGACAGGAGGAGTATATACTGCACAGTGACATTATACAGAGGACAGGAGGAGTATATAGTGCACAGTGACATTATACAGAGGACAGGAAGAGTATATACTGCACAGTGACATTATACAGAGGACAGGAGGAGTATATAGTGCACAGTGACATTATACAGAGTACAGGAGGAGAATATAGTGCACAGTGACATTATACAGAGTACAGGGGAAGTATATAGTGCACAGTGACATAATACAGAGTACAGGAGGAGTATATAGTGCCCAGTGACAGTATATACAGAGCACAGGGGGAGTATATAGTGACCAGTGACATTATACAGAGTACAGGGGGAGTATATAGTGCACAGTGACATTATACAGAGTACAGGGAGAGTATACAGAGTACAGGTGGAGTATATAGTGCACAGTGACATTATACAGAGTACAGGGGGAGTATAAAGAGTACAGAGACATTATACAGAGGACAGGAGGAGTATATAGTGCACAGTGACATTATACAGAGTACAGGAGGAGTATATAGTGCACAGTGACATTATACAGAGTACAGGAGGAGTATATAGTGCACAGTGACATTATACAGAGTACAGGAGGAGTATATAGTGCACAGTGACATTATACAGAGTACAGGGGGAGTATACAGAGTACAGGGGGAGTATATAGTGCACAGTGACATTATACAGAGGACAGGAGGAGTATATAGTGCACAGTGACATTATACAGAGTACAGGAGGAGTATATAGTGCACAGTGACATTATACAGAGTACAGGGGGAGTATATAGTGCACAGTGACATTATACAGAGGACAGGAGGAGTATATAGTGCACAGTGACATTATACAGAGTACAGGGGGAGTATAAAGAGTACAGAGACATTATACAGAGTACAGGGGGAGTATACAGAGCACAGGGGAAGTATATTGTGCCCAGTGACATTATACAGAGTACAGGGGGAGTATAAAGAGTACAGAGACATTATACAGAGTACAGGAGGAGTATACAGAGTACAGTGACATTATACAGAGGACAGGAGGAGTATATAGTGCACAGTGACATTATACAGAGTACAGGAGGAGTATATAGTGCACAGTGACATTATACAGAGGAAAGGAGGAGTATATAGTGCACAGTGACATTATACAGAGTACAGGAGGAGTATATAGTGCACAGTGACATTATACAGAGGACAGGAGGAGTATATAGTGCACAGTGACATTTTACAGAGGACAGGAGGAGTATATAGTGCACAGTGACATTATACAGCGTACAGGGGGGGTATATAGTGCACAGTGACATTATACAGAGTACAGGAGGTGTATATAGTGCACAGTGACATTATACAGAGGACAGGAGGAGTATATAGTGCACAGTGACATTATACATAGTACAGGGGGAGTATATAGTGCACAGTGACATTATACAGAGTACAGGAGGAGTATACAGAGTACAGTGACATTATACATAGTACAGGGGGAGTATATAGTGCACAGTGACATTATACAGAGTACAGGAGGAGTATATAGTGCACAGTGACATTATACAGAGTACAGGAGGAGTATATAGTGCACAGTGACATTATACAGAGTACAGGAGGAGTATATAGTGCACAGTGACATTATACAGAGTACAGGGGGAGTATACAGAGTACAGGGGGAGTATATAGTGCACAGTGACATTATACAGAGGACAGGAGGAGTATATAGTGCACAGTGACATTATACAGAGTACAGGAGGAGTATATAGTGCACAGTGACATTATACAGAGTACAGGGGGAGTATATAGTGCACAGTGACATTATACAGAGTACAGGGGGAGTATAAAGAGTACAGAGACATTATACAGAGCACAGGGGAAGTATATAGTGCCCAGTGACATTATACAGAGTACAGGGGGAGTATAAAGAGTACAGAGACATTATACAGAGTACAGGAGGAGTATACAGAGTACAGTGACATTATACAGAGGACAGGAGGAGTATATAGTGCACAGTGACATTATACAGAGTACAGGAGGAGTATATAGTGCACAGTGACATTATACAGAGGAAAGGAGGAGTATATAGAGCACAGTGACATTATACAGAGGACAGGAGGAGTATATAGTGCACAGTGACATTATACAGAGTACAGGAGGAGTATATAGTGCACAGTGACATTATACAGAGGACAGGAGGAGTATATAGTGCACAGTGACATTTTACAGAGGACAGGAGGAGTATATAGTGCACAGTGACATTATACAGCGTACAGGGGGGTATATAGTGCACAGTGACATTATACAGAGTACAGGAGGTGTATATAGTGCACAGTGACATTATACAGAGGACAGGAGGAGTATATAGTGCACAGTGACATTATACATAGTACAGGGGGAGTATATAGTGCACAGTGACATTATACAGACTACAGGAGGAGTATACAGAGTACAGTGACATTATACATAGTACAGGGGGAGTATATAGTGCACAGTGACATTATACAGAGAACAGGAGGAGTATACAGAGTACAGTGACATTATACAGAGTACAGGGGGAGTATATAGTGCACAGTGACATTATACAGAGTACAGGGAGAGTATACAGAGTACAGGAGGAGTATATAGTGCACAGTGACATTATACAGAGTACAGTGACATTATACAGAGTACAGAGGGAGTATATAGTGCACAGTGACATTATACAGAGTACAGAGGGAGTATATAGTGCACAGTGACATTATACAGAGTACAGGAGGAGTATATAGTGCACAGTGACATTATACAGAGAATAGGAGGAGTATATAGTGCACAGTGACATTATACAGAGTACAGGAGGAGTATATAGTGCACAGTGACATTATACAGAGTACAGGAGGAGTATATAGTGCACAGTGACATTATACAGAGTACAGGAGGAGTATATAGTGCACAGTGACATTATACAGAGAATAGGAGGAGTATATAGTGCACAGTGACATTATACAGAGGACAGGAGGAGTATACAGAGTACAGTGACATTATACAGAGGACAGGAGGAGTATATAGTGCACAGTGACATTATACAGAGAATAGGAGGAGTATATAGTGCACAGTGACATTATACAGAGTACAGGAGGAGTATATAGTGCACAGTGACATTATACAGAGAATAGGAGGAGTATATAGTGCACAGTGACATTATACAGAGGACAGGAGGAGTATATAGTGCACAGTGACATTATACAGAGTATAGGAGGAGTATATAGTGCACAGTGACATTATACAGAGTACAGGAGGAGTATATAGTGCACAGTGACATTATACAGAGTACAGGAGGAGTATATAGTGCACAGTGACATTATACAGAGAATAGGAGGAGTATATAGTGCACAGTGACATTATACAGAGGACAGGAGGAGTATATAGTGCACAGTGACATTATACAGAGTACAGGGGGAGTATAAAGAGTACAGAGACATTATACAGAGTACAGGGGGAGTATACAGAGCACAGGGGAAGTATATTGTGCCCAGTGACATTATACAGAGTACAGGGGGAGTATAAAGAGTACAGAGACATTATACAGAGTACAGGAGGAGTATACAGAGTACAGTGACATTATACAGAGGACAGGAGGAGTATATAGTGCACAGTGACATTATACAGAGTACAGGAGGAGTATATAGTGCACAGTGACATTATACAGAGGAAAGGAGGAGTATATAGTGCACAGTGACATTATACAGAGTACAGGAGGAGTATATAGTGCACAGTGACATTATACAGAGGACAGGAGGAGTATATAGTGCACAGTGACATTTTACAGAGGACAGGAGGAGTATATAGTGCACAGTGACATTATACAGCGTACAGGGGGGGTATATAGTGCACAGTGACATTATACAGAGTACAGGAGGTGTATATAGTGCACAGTGACATTATACAGAGGACAGGAGGAGTATATAGTGCACAGTGACATTATACATAGTACAGGGGGAGTATATAGTGCACAGTGACATTATACAGAGTACAGGAGGAGTATACAGAGTACAGTGACATTATACATAGTACAGGGGGAGTATATAGTGCACAGTGACATTATACAGAGTACAGGAGGAGTATATAGTGCACAGTGACATTATACAGAGTACAGGAGGAGTATATAGTGCACAGTGACATTATACAGAGTACAGGAGGAGTATATAGTGCACAGTGACATTATACAGAGTACAGGGGGAGTATACAGAGTACAGGGGGAGTATATAGTGCACAGTGACATTATACAGAGGACAGGAGGAGTATATAGTGCACAGTGACATTATACAGAGTACAGGAGGAGTATATAGTGCACAGTGACATTATACAGAGTACAGGGGGAGTATATAGTGCACAGTGACATTATACAGAGTACAGGGGGAGTATAAAGAGTACAGAGACATTATACAGAGTACAGGGGGAGTATACAGAGCACAGGGGAAGTATATAGTGCCCAGTGACATTATACAGAGTACAGGGGGAGTATAAAGAGTACAGAGACATTATACAGAGTACAGGAGGAGTATACAGAGTACAGTGACATTATACAGAGGACAGGAGGAGTATATAGTGCACAGTGACATTATACAGAGTACAGGAGGAGTATATAGTGCACAGTGACATTATACAGAGGAAAGGAGGAGTATATAGAGCACAGTGACATTATACAGAGGACAGGAGGAGTATATAGTGCACAGTGACATTATACAGAGTACAGGAGGAGTATATAGTGCACAGTGACATTATACAGAGGACAGGAGGAGTATATAGTGCACAGTGACATTTTACAGAGGACAGGAGGAGTATATAGTGCACAGTGACATTATACAGCGTACAGGGGGGGTATATAGTGCACAGTGACATTATACAGAGTACAGGAGGTGTATATAGTGCACAGTGACATTATACAGAGGACAGGAGGAGTATATAGTGCACAGTGACATTATACATAGTACAGGGGGAGTATATAGTGCACAGTGACATTATACAGACTACAGGAGGAGTATACAGAGTACAGGGGGAGTATACAGAGCACAGGGGAAGTATATTGTGCCCAGTGACATTATACAGAGTACAGGGGGAGTATAAAGAGTACAGAGACATTATACAGAGTACAGGAGGAGTATACAGAGTACAGTGACATTATACAGAGTACAGGAGGAGTATATAGTGCACAGTGACATTATACAGAGGAAAGGAGGAGTATATAGTGCACAGTGACATTATACAGAGGAAAGGAGGAGTATATAGTGCACAGTGACATTATACAGAGTACAGGAGGAGTATATAGTGCACAGTGACATTATACAGAGGACAGGAGGAGTATATAGTGCACAGTGACATTTTACAGAGGACAGGAGGAGTATATAGTGCACAGTGACATTATACAGCGTACAGGGGGGGTATATAGTGCACAGTGACATTATACAGAGTACAGGAGGTGTATATAGTGCACAGTGACATTATACAGAGGACAGGAGGAGTATATAGTGCACAGTGACATTATACATAGTACAGGGGGAGTATATAGTGCACAGTGACATTATACAGAGTACAGGAGGAGTATACAGAGTACAGTGACATTATACATAGTACAGGGGGAGTATATAGTGCACAGTGACATTATACAGAGTACAGGAGGAGTATATAGTGCACAGTGACATTATACAGAGGACAGGAGGAGTATATAGTGCACAGTGACATTATACAGAGTACAGGAGGAGTATATAGTGCACAGTGACATTATACAGAGTACAGGAGGAGTATATAGTGCACAGTGACATTATACAGAGTACAGGGGGAGTATACAGAGTACAGGGGGAGTATATAGTGCACAGTGACATTATACAGAGGACAGGAGGAGTATATAGTGCACAGTGACATTATACAGAGTACAGGAGGAGTATATAGTGCACAGTGACATTATACAGAGTACAGGAGGAGTATATAGTGCACAGTGACATTATACAGAGTACAGGGGGAGTATATAGTGCACAGTGACATTATACAGAGTACAGGGGGAGTATAAAGAGTACAGAGACATTATACAGAGTACAGGGGGAGTATACAGAGCACAGGGGAAGTATATAGTGCTCAGTGACATTATACAGAGTACAGGGGGAGTATAAAGAGTACAGAGACATTATACAGAGTACAGGAGGAGTATACAGAGTACAGTGACATTATACAGAGGACAGGAGGAGTATATAGTGCACAGTGACATTATACAGAGTACAGGAGGAGTATATAGTGCACAGTGACATTATACAGAGTACAGGAGGAGTATATAGTGCACAGTGACATTATACAGAGGAAAGGAGGAGTATATAGAGCACAGTGACATTATACAGAGGACAGGAGGAGTATATAGTGCACAGTGACATTATACAGAGTACAGGAGGAGTATATAGTGCACAGTGACATTATACAGAGGACAGGAGGAGTATATAGTGCACAGTGACATTTTACAGAGGACAGGAGGAGTATATAGTGCACAGTGACATTATACAGCGTACAGGGGGGGTATATAGTGCACAGTGACATTATACAGAGTACAGGAGGTGTATATAGTGCACAGTGACATTATACATAGTACAGGGGGAGTATATAGTGCACAGTGACATTATACAGAGTACAGGAGGAGTATACAGAGTACAGTGACATTATACATAGTACAGGGGGAGTATATAGTGCACAGTGACATTATACAGAGAACAGGAGGAGTATACAGAGTACAGTGACATTATACAGAGTACAGGGGGAGTATATAGTGCACAGTGACATTATACAGAGTACAGGGAGAGTATACAGAGTACAGGAGGAGTATATAGTGCACAGTGACATTATACAGAGTACAGTGACATTATACAGAGTACAGAGGGAGTATATAGTGCACAGTGACATTATACAGAGTACAGAGGGAGTATATAGTGCACAGTGACATTATACAGAGTACAGGAGGAGTATATAGTGCACAGTGACATTATACAGAGAATAGGAGGAGTATATAGTGCACAGTGACATTATACAGAGTACAGGAGGAGTATATAGTGCACAGTGACATTATACAGAGTACAGGAGGAGTATATAGTGCACAGTGACATTATACAGAGTACAGGGGGAGTATATAGTGCACAGTGACATTATACAGAGAATAGGAGGAGTATATAGTGCACAGTGACATTATACAGAGTACAGGAGGAGTATATAGTGCACAGTGACATTATACAGAGGACAGGAGGAGTATACAGAGTACAGTGACATTATACAGAGGACAGGAGGAGTATATAGTGCACAGTGACATTATACAGAGAATAGGAGGAGTATATAGTGCACAGTGACATTATACAGAGTACAGGAGGAGTATATAGTGCACAGTGACATTATACAGAGAATAGGAGGAGTATATAGTGCACAGTGACATTATACAGAGGACAGGAGGAGTATACAGAGTACAGTGACATTACATACCTCCCAGCTGTCCCGATTTTCGCGGGACAGTCCCGTTTTTTGGGGTCTGTCCCGCTGTCCCACCCGCGGGCCGTAGTGTCCCGCGGTAGGGGGGGCAGTTGGGAGGCTCAGTCTCTCGCTGCCCTGCTTCGCAGAGCAGCGGTGAATAGACGCTGTGCGCATGCGCACAGCGTCTATTCATTGTAGACAGAGGGAGAGGGGGCATGCCAGCGGCCCACGGAGCGCTGGGCATGCCCCCTCAGTGATGAAATCGGGGGCGTGGCTCGCGATCGCGGGTCTTCCCGTGAAGCCACTCCCCCTTTTCACAGGCCACACCTCTTTTTCAGGAGCGCGTGTGTCCCTCTTTCAAGGCGACCAAAGTTGGGAGGTATGACATTATACAGAGGACAGGAGGAGTATATAGTGCACAGTGACATTATACAGAGGACAGGAGGAGTATATAGTGCACAGTGACATTATACAGAGTATAGGAGGAGTATATAGTGCACAGCGACATTATACAGAGTACAGGAGGAGTATATAGTGCACAGTGACATTATACAGAGTACAGGAGGAGTATATAGTGCACAGTGACATTATACAGAGTACAGGAGGAGTATATAGTGCACAGTGACATTATACAGAGTACAGGAGGAGTATATAGTGCACAGTGACATTATACAGAGTACAGGAGGAGTATATAGAGCACAGTGACATTATACAGAGGACAGGGAGAGTATACAGAGTACAGGGGCAGTATATAGTGCACAGTGACATTATACAGAGTAGAGGAGGAGTATATAGTGCACAGTGACATTATACAGAGGACAGGAGGAGTATATAGTGCACAGTGACATTATACAGAGGACAGGAGGAGTATATAGTGCACAGTGACATTATACAGAGTATAGGAGGAGTATATAGTGCACAGCGACATTATACAGAGTAGAGGGGGAGTATACAGAGTACAGGAGGAGTATATAGTGCACAGTGACATTATACAGAGTACAGGAGGAGTATATAGTGCACAGTGACATTATACAGAGTACAGGAGGAGTATATAGTGCACAGTGACATTATACATAGTACAGGAGGAGTATATAGAGCACAGTGACATTATACAGAGGACAGGGAGAGTATACAGAGTACAGGGGCAGTATATAGTGCACAGTGACATTATACAGAGTAGAGGAGGAGTATATAGTGCACAGTGACATTATACAGAGGACAGGAGGAGTATATAGTGCACAGTGACATTATACAGAGGACAGGAGGAGTATATAGTGCACAGTGACATTATACAGAGTATAGGAGGAGTATATAGTGCACAGCGACATTATACAGAGGACAGGAGGAGTATATAGTGCACAGTGACATTAAACAGAGGACAGGAGGAGTATATAGTGCACAGTGACATTATACAGAGTACAGGGGGAGTATATAGTGCACAGTGACATTATACAGAGGACAGGAGGAGTATATATAGCACAGTGACATTATACAGAGGACAGGAGGAGTATATAGTGCACAGTGACATTATACAGAGTATAGGAGGAGTATATAGTGCACAGCGACATTATACAGAGTACAGGGGGAGTATACAGAGTACAGGAGGAGTATATAGTGCACAGTGACATTATACAGAGTACAGGAGGAGTATATAGTGCACAGTGACATTATACAGAGTACAGGAGGAGTATATAGTGCACAGTGACATTATACAGAGTACAGGAGGAGTATATAGTGCACAGTGACATTATACAGAGTACAGTGGGAGTATACAGAGTACAGTGACATTATACAGAGTACAGGGGGAGTATATAGTGCACAGTGACATTATACAGAGTACAGGGGGAGTATACAGAGTACAGGAGGAGTATATAGTGCACAGTGACATTATACAGCGTACAGGAGGAGTATATACTGCACAGTGACATTATACAGAGGACAGGAGGAGTATATAGTGCACAGTGACATTAAACAGAGGACAGGAGGAGTATATAGTGCACAGTGACATTATACAGAGTACAGGGGGGAGTATATAGTGCACAGTGACATTATACAGAGGACAGAAGGAGTATATAGAGCACAGTGACATTATACAGAGGACAGGAGGAGTATATAGTGCACAGTGACATTATACAGAGTATAGGAGGAGTATATAGTGCACAGCGACATTATACAGAGTACAGGGAGAGTATACAGAGTACAGGGGGAGTATATAGTGCACAGTGACATTATACAGAGTACAGGAGGAGTAAATAGTGCACAGTGACATTATACAGAGGACAGGAGGAGTATATAGTGCACAGTGACATTATACAGAGTACAGGAGGAGTATATAGTGCACAGTGACATTATACAGAGGACAGGAGGAGTATATAGTGCACAGTGACATTATACAGAGTACAGGAGGAGTATATAGTGCACAGTGACATTATACAGAGGACAGGAGGAGTATATAGTGCACAGTGACATTATACAGAGTACAGGAGGAGTATATAGTGCACAGTGACATTATACAGAGGACAGGAGGAGTATATAGTGCACAGTGACATTATACAGAGGACAGGAGGAGTATATAGTGCACAGTGACATTATACAGCGTACAGGGGTGGTATATAGTGCACAGTGACATTATACAGAGTACAGGAGGTGTATATAGTGCACAGTGACATTATACAGAGGACAGGAGGAGTATATAGAGCACAGTGACATTATACAGAGGACAGGGAGAGTATACAGAGTACAGGGGCAGTATATAGTGCACAGTGACATTATACAGAGTAGAGGAGGAGTATATAGTGCACAGTGACATTATACAGAGGACAGGAGGAGTATATAGTGCACAGTGACATTATACAGAGGACAGGAGGAGTATATAGTGCACAGTGACATTATACAGAGTATAGGAGGAGTATATAGTGCACAGCGACATTATACAGAGTAGAGGGGGAGTATACAGAGTACAGGAGGAGTATATAGTGCACAGTGACATTATACAGAGTACAGGAGGAGTATATAGTGCACAGTGACATTATACAGAGTACAGGAGGAGTATATAGTGCACAGTGACATTATACAGAGTACAGGAGGAGTATATAGAGCACAGTGACATTATACAGAGGACAGGGAGAGTATACAGAGTACAGGGGCAGTATATAGTGCACAGTGACATTATACAGAGTAGAGGAGGAGTATATAGTGCACAGTGACATTATACAGAGGACAGGAGGAGTATATAGTGCACAGTGACATTATACAGAGTATAGGAGGAGTATATAGTGCACAGCGACATTATACAGAGGACAGGAGGAGTATATAGTGCACAGTGACATTAAACAGAGGACAGGAGGAGTATATAGTGCACAGTGACATTATACAGAGTACAGGGGGAGTATATATAGCACAGTGACATTATACAGAGGACAGGAGGAGTATATAGTGCACAGTGACATTATACAGAGTATAGGAGGAGTATATAGTGCACAGCGACATTATACAGAGTACAGGGGGAGTATACAGAGTACAGGAGGAGTATATAGTGCACAGTGACATTATACAGAGTACAGGAGGAGTATATAGTGCACAGTGACATTATACAGAGTACAGGAGGAGTATATAGTGCACAGTGACATTATACAGAGTACAGGAGGAGTATATAGTGCACAGTGACATTATACAGAGTACAGTGGGAGTATACAGAGTACAGTGACATTATACAGAGTACAGGGGGAGTATATAGTGCACAGTGACATTATACAGAGTACAGGGGAAGTATACAGAGTACAGGAGGAGTATATAGTGCACAGTGACATTATACAGCGTACAGGAGGAGTATATACTGCACAGTGACATTATACAGAGGACAGGAGGAGTATATAGTGCACAGTGACATTAAACAGAGGACAGGAGGAGTATATAGTGCACAGTGACATTATACAGAGTACAGGGGGGAGTATATAGTGCACAGTGACATTATACAGAGGACAGGAGTATATAGAGCACAGTGACATTATACAGAGGACAGGAGGAGTATATAGTGCACAGTGACATTATACAGAGTATAGGAGGAGTATATAGTGCACAGCGACATTATACAGAGTACAGGGAGAGTATACAGAGTACAGGGGGAGTATATAGTGCACAGTGACATTATACAGAGTACAGGAGGAGTAAATAGTGCACAGTGACATTATACAGAGGACAGGAGGAGTATATAGTGCACAGTGACATTATACAGAGTACAGGAGGAGTATATAGTGCACAGTGACATTATACAGAGGACAGGAGGAGTATATAGTGCACAGTGACATTATACAGAGTACAGGAGGAGTATATAGTGCACAGTGACATTATACAGAGGACAGGAGGAGTATATAGTGCACAGTGACATTATACAGAGTACAGGAGGAGTATATAGTGCACAGTGACATTATACAGAGGACAGGAGGAGTATATAGTGCACAGTGACATTATACAGAGGATAGGAGGAGTATATAGTGCACAGTGACATTATACAGCGTACAGGGGGGGTATATAGTGCACAGTGACATTATACAGAGTACAGGAGGTGTATATAGTGCACAGTGACATTATACAGAGGACAGGAGGAGTATATAGTGCACAGTGACATTATACATAGTACAGGGGGAGTATATAGTGCACAGTGACATTATACAGAGTACAGGAGGAGTATACAGAGTACAGTGACATTATACAGAGTACAGGGGGAGTATATAGTGCACAGTGACATTATACAGAGTACAGGGAGAGTATACAGAGTACAGGAGGAATATATAGTGCACAGTGACATTATACAGAGTACAGTGACATTATACAGAGTACAGAGGGAGTATATAGTGCACAGTGACATTATACAGAGTACAGAGGGAGTATATAGTGCACAGTGACATTATACAGAGTACAGGAGGAGTATATAGTGCACAGTGACATTATACAGAGAATAGGAGGAGTATATAGTGCACAGTGACATTATACAGAGTACAGGAGGAGTATATAGTGCACAGTGACATTATACAGAGTACAGGAGGAGTATATAGTGCACAATGACATTATACAGAGTAGAGGAGGAGTATATAGTGCACAGTGACATTATACAGAGTACAGGAGGAGTATACAGAGGACAGGAGGAGTATATAGTGCACAGTGACATTATACAGAGGACAGGAGGAGTATATAGTGCACAGTGACATTATACAGAGTACAGGAGGAGTATATAGTGTACAGTGACATCATACAGAGTACAGGGGGAGTATATACTGCACAGTGACATAATACAGAGTACAGGAGGAGTATATAGTGCCCAGTGACAGTATATAGAGAGCAGAGGGGGAGTATATAGTGCCCAGTGACATTATACAGAGTACAGGGGGAGTATAAAGAGTACAGAGATATTATACAGAGTACAGGAGGAGTATACAGAGTACAGTGACATTATACAGAGTACAGGAGGAGTATATAGTGCACAGTGACATTATACAGAGGACAGGAGGAGTATATAGTGCACAGTGACATTATACAGAGGACAGGAAGAGTATATACTGCACAGTGACATTATACAGAGGACAGGAGGAGTATATAGTGCACAGTGACATTATACAGAGTACAGGAGGAGAATATAGTGCACAGTGACATTATACAGAGTACAGGGGAAGTATATAGTGCACAGTGACATAATACAGAGTACAGGAGGAGTATATAGTGCCCAGTGACAGTATATACAGAGCACAGGGGGAGTATATAGTGACCAGTGACATTATACAGAGTACAGGGGGAGTATATAGTGCACAGTGACATTATACAGAGTACAGGGAGAGTATACAGAGTACAGGTGGAGTATATAGTGCACAGTGACATTATACAGAGTACAGGGGGAGTATAAAGAGTACAGAGACATTATACAGAGGACAGGAGGAGTATATAGTGCACAGTGACATTATACAGAGTACAGGAGGAGTATATAGTGCACAGTGACATTATACAGAGTACAGGAGGAGTATATAGTGCACAGTGACATTATACAGAGTACAGGAGGAGTATATAGTGCACAGTGACATTATACAGAGTACAGGGGGAGTATACAGAGTACAGGGGGAGTATATAGTGCACAGTGACATTATACAGAGGACAGGAGGAGTATATAGTGCACAGTGACATTATACAGAGTACAGGAGGAGTATATAGTGCACAGTGACATTATACAGAGTACAGGGGGAGTATATAGTGCACAGTGACATTATACAGAGGACAGGAGGAGTATATAGTGCACAGTGACATTATACAGAGTACAGGGGGAGTATAAAGAGTACAGAGACATTATACAGAGTACAGGGGGAGTATACAGAGCACAGGGGAAGTATATTGTGCCCAGTGACATTATACAGAGTACAGGGGGAGTATAAAGAGTACAGAGACATTATACAGAGTACAGGAGGAGTATACAGAGTACAGTGACATTATACAGAGGACAGGAGGAGTATATAGTGCACAGTGACATTATACAGAGTACAGGAGGAGTATATAGTGCACAGTGACATTATACAGAGGAAAGGAGGAGTATATAGTGCACAATGACATTATACAGAGTACAGGAGGAGTATATAGTGCACAGTGACATTATACAGAGGACAGGAGGAGTATATAGTGCACAGTGACATTTTACAGAGGACAGGAGGAGTATATAGTGCACAGTGACATTATACAGCGTACAGGGGGGGTATATAGTGCACAGTGACATTATACAGAGTACAGGAGGTGTATATAGTGCACAGTGACATTATACAGAGGACAGGAGGAGTATATAGTGCACAGTGACATTATACATAGTACAGGGGGAGTATATAGTGCACAGTGACATTATACAGAGTACAGGAGGAGTATACAGAGTACAGTGACATTATACATAGTACAGGAGGAGTATATAGTGCACAGTGACATTATACAGAGTACAGGAGGAGTATATAGTGCACAGTGACATTATACAGAGTACAGGAGGAGTATATAGTGCACAGTGACATTATACAGAGTACAGGGGGAGTATACAGAGTACAGGGGGAGTATATAGTGCACAGTGACATTATACAGAGGACAGGAGGAGTATATAGTGCACAGTGACATTATACAGAGTACAGGAGGAGTATATAGTGCACAGTGACATTATACAGAGTACAGGGGGAGTATATAGTGCACAGTGACATTATACAGAGTACAGGGGGAGTATAAAGAGTACAGAGACATTATACAGAGTACAGGGGGAGTATACAGAGCACAGGGGAAGTATATAGTGCCCAGTGACATTATACAGAGTACAGGGGGAGTATAAAGAGTACAGAGACATTATACAGAGTACAGGAGGAGTATACAGAGTACAGTGACATTATACAGAGGACAGGAGGAGTATATAGTGCACAGTGACATTATACAGAGTACAGGAGGAGTATATAGTGCACAGTGACATTATACAGAGGAAAGGAGGAGTATATAGAGCACAGTGACATTATACAGAGGACAGGAGGAGTATATAGTGCACAGTGACATTATACAGAGTACAGGAGGAGTATATAGTGCACAGTGACATTATACAGAGGACAGGAGGAGTATATAGTGCACAGTGACATTTTACAGAGGACAGGAGGAGTATATAGTGCACAGTGACATTATACAGCGTACAGGGGGGGTATATAGTGCACAGTGACATTATACAGAGTACAGGAGGTGTATATAGTGCACAGTGACATTATACAGAGGACAGGAGGAGTATATAGTGCACAGTGACATTATACATAGTACAGGGGGAGTATATAGTGCACAGTGACATTATACAGACTACAGGAGGAGTATACAGAGTACAGTGACATTATACATAGTACAGGGGGAGTATATAGTGCACAGTGACATTATACAGAGAACAGGAGGAGTATACAGAGTACAGTGACATTATACAGAGTACAGGGGGAGTATATAGTGCACAGTGACATTATACAGAGTACAGGGAGAGTATACAGAGTACAGGAGGAGTATATAGTGCACAGTGACATTATACAGAGTACAGTGACATTATACAGAGTACAGAGGGAGTATATAGTGCACAGTGACATTATACAGAGTACAGAGGGAGTATATAGTGCACAGTGACATTATACAGAGTACAGGAGGAGTATATAGTGCACAGTGACATTATACAGAGAATAGGAGGAGTATATAGTGCACAGTGACATTATACAGAGTACAGGAGGAGTATATAGTGCACAGTGACATTATACAGAGTACAGGAGGAGTATATAGTGCACAGTGACATTATACAGAGAATAGGAGGAGTATATAGTGCACAGTGACATTATACAGAGGACAGGAGGAGTATACAGAGTACAGTGACATTATACAGAGGACAGGAGGAGTATATAGTGCACAGTGACATTATACAGAGAATAGGAGGAGTATATAGTGCACAGTGACATTATACAGAGTACAGGAGGAGTATATAGTGCACAGTGACATTATACAGAGAATAGGAGGAGTATATAGTGCACAGTGACATTATACAGAGGACAGGAGGAGTATATAGTGCACAGTGACATTATACAGAGTATAGGAGGAGTATATAGTGCACAGTGACATTATACAGAGTACAGGAGGAGTATATAGTGCACAGTGACATTATACAGAGAATAGGAGGAGTATATAGTGCACAGTGACATTATACAGAGGACAGGAGGAGTATATAGTGCACAGTGACATTATACAGAGTACAGGGGGAGTATAAAGAGTACAGAGACATTATACAGAGTACAGGGGGAGTATACAGAGCACAGGGGAAGTATATTGTGCCCAGTGACATTATACAGAGTACAGGGGGAGTATAAAGAGTACAGAGACATTATACAGAGTACAGGAGGAGTATACAGAGTACAGTGACATTATACAGAGGACAGGAGGAGTATATAGTGCACAGTGACATTATACAGAGTACAGGAGGAGTATATAGTGCACAGTGACATTATACAGAGGAAAGGAGGAGTATATAGTGCACAGTGACATTATACAGAGTACAGGAGGAGTATATAGTGCACAGTGACATTATACAGAGGACAGGAGGAGTATATAGTGCACAGTGACATTTTACAGAGGACAGGAGGAGTATATAGTGCACAGTGACATTATACAGCGTACAGGGGGGGTATATAGTGCACAGTGACATTATACAGAGTACAGGAGGTGTATATAGTGCACAGTGACATTATACAGAGGACAGGAGGAGTATATAGTGCACAGTGACATTATACATAGTACAGGGGGAGTATATAGTGCACAGTGACATTATACAGAGTACAGGAGGAGTATACAGAGTACAGTGACATTATACATAGTACAGGGGGAGTATATAGTGCACAGTGACATTATACAGAGTACAGGAGGAGTATATAGTGCACAGTGACATTATACAGAGTACAGGAGGAGTATATAGTGCACAGTGACATTATACAGAGTACAGGAGGAGTATATAGTGCACAGTGACATTATACAGAGTACAGGGGGAGTATACAGAGTACAGGGGGAGTATATAGTGCACAGTGACATTATACAGAGGACAGGAGGAGTATATAGTGCACAGTGACATTATACAGAGTACAGGAGGAGTATATAGTGCACAGTGACATTATACAGAGTACAGGGGGAGTATATAGTGCACAGTGACATTATACAGAGTACAGGGGGAGTATAAAGAGTACAGAGACATTATACAGAGTACAGGGGGAGTATACAGAGCACAGGGGAAGTATATAGTGCCCAGTGACATTATACAGAGTACAGGGGGAGTATAAAGAGTACAGAGACATTATACAGAGTACAGGAGGAGTATACAGAGTACAGTGACATTATACAGAGGACAGGAGGAGTATATAGTGCACAGTGACATTATACAGAGTACAGGAGGAGTATATAGTGCACAGTGACATTATACAGAGGACAGGAGGAGTATATAGTGCACAGTGACATTATACAGAGTACAGGAGGAGTATATAGTGCACAGTGACATTATACAGAGGACAGGAGGAGTATATAGTGCACAGTGACATTTTACAGAGGACAGGAGGAGTATATAGTGCACAGTGACATTATACAGCGTACAGGGGGGGTATATAGTGCACAGTGACATTATACAGAGTACAGGAGGTGTATATAGTGCACAGTGACATTATACAGAGGACAGGAGGAGTATATAGTGCACAGTGACATTATACATAGTACAGGGGGAGTATATAGTGCACAGTGACATTATACAGACTACAGGAGGAGTATACAGAGTACAGTGACATTATACATAGTACAGGGGGAGTATATAGTGCACAGTGACATTATACAGAGAACAGGAGGAGTATACAGAGTACAGTGACATTATACAGAGTACAGGGGGAGTATATAGTGCACAGTGACATTATACAGAGTACAGGGAGAGTATACAGAGTACAGGAGGAGTATATAGTGCACAGTGACATTATACAGAGTACAGTGACATTATACAGAGTACAGAGGGAGTATATAGTGCACAGTGACATTATACAGAGTACAGAGGGAGTATATAGTGCACAGTGACATTATACAGAGTACAGGAGGAGTATATAGTGCACAGTGACATTATACAGAGAATAGGAGGAGTATATAGTGCACAGTGACATTATACAGAGTACAGGAGGAGTATATAGTGCACAGTGACATTATACAGAGTACAGGAGGAGTATATAGTGCACAGTGACATTATACAGAGAATAGGAGGAGTATATAGTGCACAGTGACATTATACAGAGGACAGGAGGAGTATACAGAGTACAGTGACATTATACAGAGGACAGGAGGAGTATATAGTGCACAGTGACATTATACAGAGAATAGGAGGAGTATATAGTGCACAGTGACATTATACAGAGTACAGGAGGAGTATATAGTGCACAGTGACATTATACAGAGAATAGGAGGAGTATATAGTGCACAGTGACATTATACAGAGGACAGGAGGAGTATATAGTGCACAGTGACATTATACAGAGTATAGGAGGAGTATATAGTGCACAGTGACATTATACAGAGTACAGGAGGAGTATATAGTGCACAGTGACATTATACAGAGTACAGGAGGAGTATATAGTGCACAGTGACATTATACAGAGAATAGGAGGAGTATATAGTGCACAGTGACATTATACAGAGGACAGGAGGAGTATATAGTGCACAGTGACATTATACAGAGTACAGGGGGAGTATAAAGAGTACAGAGACATTATACAGAGTACAGGGGGAGTATACAGAGCACAGGGGAAGTATATTGTGCCCAGTGACATTATACAGAGTACAGGAGGTGTATATAGTGCACAGTGACATTATACAGAGGACAGGAGGAGTATATAGTGCACAGTGACATTATACATAGTACAGGGGGAGTATATAGTGCACAGTGACATTATACAGAGTACAGGAGGAGTATACAGAGTACAGTGACATTATACATAGTACAGGGGGAGTATATAGTGCACAGTGACATTATACAGAGTACAGGAGGAGTATATAGTGCACAGTGACATTATACAGAGTACAGGAGGAGTATATAGTGCACAGTGACATTATACAGAGTACAGGAGGAGTATATAGTGCACAGTGACATTATACAGAGTACAGGGGGAGTATACAGAGTACAGGGGGAGTATATAGTGCACAGTGACATTATACAGAGGACAGGAGGAGTATATAGTGCACAGTGACATTATACAGAGTACAGGAGGAGTATATAGTGCACAGTGACATTATACAGAGTACAGGGGGAGTATATAGTGCACAGTGACATTATACAGAGTACAGGAGGAGTATATAGTGCACAGTGACATTATACAGAGAATAGGAGGAGTATATAGTGCACAGTGACATTATACAGAGGACAGGAGGAGTATACAGAGTACAGTGACATTATACAGAGGACAGGAGGAGTATATAGTGCACAGTGACATTATACAGAGAATAGGAGGAGTATATAGTGCACAGTGACATTATACAGAGTACAGGAGGAGTATATAGTGCACAGTGACATTATACAGAGAATAGGAGGAGTATATAGTGCACAGTGACATTATACAGAGGACAGGAGGAGTATATAGTGCACAGTGACATTATACAGAGTATAGGAGGAGTATATAGTGCACAGTGACATTATACAGAGTACAGGAGGAGTATATAGTGCACAGTGACATTATACAGAGTACAGGAGGAGTATATAGTGCACAGTGACATTATACAGAGAATAGGAGGAGTATATAGTGCACAGTGACATTATACAGAGGACAGGAGGAGTATACAGAGTACAGTGACATTACATACCTCCCAACTGTCCCGATTTTCGCGGGACAGTCCCGTTTTTTGGGGTCTGTCCCGCTGTCCCACCCGCGGGCCATAGTGTCCCGCGGTAGGGGGGGCAGTTGGGAGGCTCAGTCTCTCGCTGCCCTGCTTCGCAGAGCAGCGGTGAATAGACGCTGTGCGCATGCGCACAGCGTCTATTCATTGTAGACAGAGGGAGAGGGGGCATGCCAGCGGCTCACGGAGCGCTGGGCATGCCCCCTCAGTGATGAAATCGGGGGCGTGGCTCGCGATCGCGGGTCTTCCCGTGAAGCCACTCCCCCTTTTCACAGGCCACACCTCTTTTTCAGGAGCGCGTGTGTCCCTCTTTCAAGGCGACCAAAGTTGGGAGGTATGACATTATACAGAGGACAGGAGGAGTATATAGTGCACAGTGACATTATACAGAGGACAGGAGGAGTATATAGTGCACAGTGACATTATACAGAGTATAGGAGGAGTATATAGTGCACAGCGACATTATACAGAGTACAGGAGGAGTATATAGTGCACAGTGACATTATACAGAGTATAGGAGGAGTATATAGTGCACAGCGACATTATACAGAGTACAGGAGGAGTATATAGTGCACAGTGACATTATACAGAGTACAGGAGGAGTATATAGTGCACAGTGACATTATACAGAGTACAGGAGGAGTATATAGTGCACAGTGACATTATACAGAGTACAGGAGGAGTATATAGAGCACAGTGACATTATACAGAGGACAGGGAGAGTATACAGAGTACAGGGGCAGTATATAGTGCACAGTGACATTATACAGAGTAGAGGAGGAGTATATAGTGCACAGTGACATTATACAGAGTATAGGAGGAGTATATAGTGCACAGCGACATTATACAGAGTACAGGAGGAGTATATAGTGCACAGTGACATTATACAGAGTATAGGAGGAGTATATAGTGCACAGCGACATTATACAGAGTACAGGAGGAGTATATAGTGCACAGTGACATTATACAGAGTACAGGAGGAGTATATAGTGCACAGTGACATTATACAGAGTACAGGAGGAGTATATAGTGCACAGTGACATTATACAGAGTACAGGAGGAGTATATAGAGCACAGTGACATTATACAGAGGACAGGGAGAGTATACAGAGTACAGGGGCAGTATATAGTGCACAGTGACATTATACAGAGTAGAGGAGGAGTATATAGTGCACAGTGACATTATACAGAGGACAGGAGGAGTATATAGTGCACAGTGACATTATACAGAGGACAGGAGGAGTATATAGTGCACAGTGACATTATACAGAGTATAGGAGGAGTATATAGTGCACAGCGACATTATACAGAGGACAGGAGGAGTATATAGTGCACAGTGACATTAAACAGAGGACAGGAGGAGTATATAGTGCACAGTGACATTATACAGAGTACAGGGGGAGTATATAGTGCACAGTGACATTATACAGAGGACAGGAGGAGTATATATAGCACAGTGACATTATACAGAGGACAGGAGGAGTATATAGTGCACAGTGACATTATACAGAGTATAGGAGGAGTATATAGTGCACAGCGACATTATACAGAGTACAGGGGGAGTATACAGAGTACAGGAGGAGTATATAGTGCACAGTGACATTATACAGAGTACAGGAGGAGTATATAGTGCACAGTGACATTATACAGAGTACAGGAGGAGTATATAGTGCACAGTGACATTATACAGAGTACAGTGGGAGTATACAGAGTACAGTGACATTATACAGAGTACAGGGGAAGTATATAGTGCACAGTGACATTATACAGAGTACAGGGGGAGTATACAGAGTACAGGAGGAGTATATAGTGCACAGTGACATTATACAGCGTACAGGAGGAGTATATACTGCACAGTGACATTATACAGAGGACAGGAGGAGTATATAGTGCACAGTGACATTATACAGAGTACAGGGGGGAGTATATAGTGCACAGTGACATTATACAGAGGACAGAAGGAGTATATAGAGCACAGTGACATTATACAGAGGACAGGAGGAGTATATAGTGCACAGTGACATTATACAGAGTATAGGAGGAGTATATAGTGCACAGCGACATTATACAGAGTACAGGGAGAGTATACAGAGTACAGGGGGAGTATATAGTGCACAGTGACATTATACAGAGTACAGGAGGAGTAAATAGTGCACAGTGACATTATACAGAGGACAGGAGGAGTATATAGTGCACAGTGACATTATACAGAGTACAGGAGGAGTATATAGTGCACAGTGACATTATACAGAGGACAGGAGGAGTATATAGTGCACAGTGACATTATACAGAGTACAGGAGGAGTATATAGTGCACAGTGACATTATACAGAGGACAGGAGGAGTATATAGTGCACAGTGACATTATACAGAGTACAGGAGGAGTATATAGTGCACAGTGACATTATACAGAGGACAGGAGGAGTATATAGTGCACAGTGACATTATACAGAGGACAGGAGGAGTATATAGTGCACAGTGACATTATACAGCGTACAGGGGGGGTATATAGTGCACAGTGACATTATACAGAGTACAGGAGGTGTATATAGTGCACAGTGACATTATACAGAGGACAGGAGGAGTATATAGAGCACAGTGACATTATACAGAGGACAGGGAGAGTATACAGAGTACAGGGGCAGTATATAGTGCACAGTGACATTATACAGAGTAGAGGAGGAGTATATAGTGCACAGTGACATTATACAGAGGACAGGAGGAGTATATAGTGCACAGTGACATTATACAGAGGACAGGAGGAGTATATAGTGCACAGTGACATTATACAGAGTATAGGAGGAGTATATAGTGCACAGCGACATTATACAGAGTAGAGGGGGAGTATACAGAGTACAGGAGGAGTATATAGTGCACAGTGACATTATACAGAGTACAGGAGGAGTATATAGTGCACAGTGACATTATACAGAGTACAGGAGGAGTATATAGTGCACAGTGACATTATACAGAGTACAGGAGGAGTATATAGAGCACAGTGACATTATACAGAGGACAGGGAGAGTATACAGAGTACAGGGGCAGTATATAGTGCACAGTGACATTATACAGAGTAGAGGAGGAGTATATAGTGCACAGTGACATTATACAGAGGACAGGAGGAGTATATAGTGCACAGTGACATTATACAGAGGACAGGAGGAGTATATAGTGCACAGTGACATTATACAGAGTATAGGAGGAGTATATAGTGCACAGCGACATTATACAGAGGACAGGAGGAGTATATAGTGCACAGTGACATTAAACAGAGGACAGGAGGAGTATATAGTGCACAGTGACATTATACAGAGTACAGGGGGAGTATATAGTGCACAGTGACATTATACAGAGGACAGGAGGAGTATATATAGCACAGTGACATTATACAGAGGACAGGAGGAGTATATAGTGCACAGTGACATTATACAGAGTATAGGAGGAGTATATAGTGCACAGCGACATTATACAGAGTACAGGGGGAGTATACAGAGTACAGGAGGAGTATATAGTGCACAGTGACATTATACAGAGTACAGGAGGAGTATATAGTGCACAGTGACATTATACAGAGTACAGGAGGAGTATATAGTGCACAGTGACATTATACAGAGTACAGGAGGAGTATATAGTGCACAGTGACATTATACAGAGTACAGTGGGAGTATACAGAGTACAGTGACATTATACAGAGTACAGGGGGAGTATATAGTGCACAGTGACATTATACAGAGTACAGGGGGAGTATACAGAGTACAGGAGGAGTATATAGTGCACAGTGACATTATACAGCGTACAGGAGGAGTATATACTGCACAGTGACATTATACAGAGGACAGGAGGAGTATATAGTGCACAGTGACATTAAACAGAGGACAGGAGGAGTATATAGTGCACAGTGACATTATACAGAGTACAGGGGGGAGTATATAGTGCACAGTGACATTATACAGAGGACAGAAGGAGTATATAGAGCACAGTGACATTATACAGAGGACAGGAGGAGTATATAGTGCACAGTGACATTATACAGAGTATAGGAGGAGTATATAGTGCACAGCGACATTATACAGAGTACCACTGGCGTGCGCAGCACATTTTATTAGGGGGTGCACCGTTGGAGGGGTGGGTCTAGCATCGCATTTTGGGCATGTCTAGCACCATCTATTGATGGTCAACGCATATAAACCTTTGTACCAATCCTAATAAAGCAGATACATTGTCAGATGTTGTGGTGTGCACCAAACAAACACCCCTGATGGCGCTCACTGCAATTACACTGCTCCTCCTCAGCCTGGTCTGGCTCCCCCTCTCTTTCTAATGCAAGCTGCAGCAGCGTACTTACAATTCAGTGACTAAACTGACACGGACAGTCACAGACTAGTATTGCTGCTGCTGGAAAAAACGAGTGACGTGTCAATGCTGCTGCCGGCCGTCTGCCAGTATTGAATTTGTCTTCCTACGAGGAATGCTTGCTGCATGCTGCTCCTCATCAGTGGCTGGCGTTGGCATAGCATAGAAGGAGAGAGGTGGGCGTGTGGCGGGTGTGACGGGTGGGCATGCGAGCAGCATGACGTAATCACGTCACATCACACTGTTTTTGTACATGGAGGTGGAGCCGGGAGTTTGAAAGCCGGTGTCAGTAACACCATTAATTAACCCAGGCATCCGGTCAGTAATGCAGTCCTGAAAGGGTGCAGTGCAGAGGGGACAGTAATCAGCCTGCTTGGCGATTGCTGCATCAGGCATGTGAGATCGGGGTGCCAGACATTAGGGGGTGCCTGTGCGCACCAGGCACCCCCCCTGCGCACACCTATGCAGAGTACAGGGAGAGTATACAGAGTACAGGGGGAGTATATAGTGCACAGTGACATTATACAGAGTACAGGAGGAGTAAATAGTGCACAGTGACATTATACAGAGGACAGGAGGAGTATATAGTGCACAGTGACATTATACAGAGTACAGGAGGAGTATATAGTGCACAGTGACATTATACAGAGGACAGGAGGAGTATATAGTGCACAGTGACATTATACAGGGTACAGGAGGAGTATATAGTGCACAGTGACATTATACAGAGGACAGGAGGAGTATATAGTGCACAGTGACATTATACAGAGGACAGGAGGAGTATATAGTGCACAGTGACATTATACAGAGGACAGGAGGAGTATATAGTGCACAGTGACATTATACAGCGTACAGGGGGGGTATATAGTGCACAGTGACATTATACAGAGTACAGGAGGTGTATATAGTGCACAGTGACATTATACAGAGGACAGGAGGAGTATATAGTGCACAGTGACATTATACATAGTACAGGGGGAGTATATAGTGCACAGTGACATTATACAGAGTACAGGAGGAGTATACAGAGTACAGTGACATTATACAGAGTACAGGGGGAGTATATAGTGCACAGTGACATTATACAGAGTACAGGGAGAGTATACAGAGTACAGGAGGAATATATAGTGCACAGTGACATTATACAGAGTACAGTGACATTATACAGAGTACAGAGGGAGTATATAGTGCACAGTGACATTATACAGAGTACAGAGGGAGTATATAGTGCACAGTGACATTATACAGAGTACAGGAGGAGTATATAGTGCACAGTGACATTATACAGAGAATAGGAGGAGTATATAGTGCACAGTGACATTATACAGAGTACAGGAGGAGTATATAGTGCACAGTGACATTATACAGAGTACAGGAGGAGTATATAGTGCACAATGACATTATACAGAGTAGAGGAGGAGTATATAGTGCACAGTGACATTATACAGAGTACAGGAGGAGTATATAGTGCACAGTGACATTATACAGAGTACAGGAGGAGTATATAGTGCACAGTGACATTATACAGAGTACAGTGGGAGTATACAGAGTACAGTGACATTATACAGAGTACAGGGGGAGTATATAGTGCACAGTGACATTATACAGAGTACAGGGGGAGTATACAGAGTACAGGAGGAGTATATAGTGCACAGTGACATTATACAGAGTACAGGGAGAGTATACAGAGTACAGGGGCAGTATATAGTGCACAGTGACATTATACAGAGTACAGGAGGAGTATATAGTGCACAGTGACATTATACAGAGGACAGGAGGAGTATATAGTGCACAGTGACATTATACAGAGGACAGGAGGAGTATATACTGCACAGTGACATTATACAGCGTACAGGAGGAGTATATACTGCACAGTGACATTATACAGAGGACAGGAGGAGTATATAGTGCACAGTGACATTAAACAGAGGACAGGAGGAGTATATAGTGCACAGTGACATTATACAGAGTACAGGGGGGAGTATATAGTGCACAGTGACATTATACAGAGGACAGAAGGAGTATATAGAGCACAGTGACATTATACAGAGGACAGGAGGAGTATATAGTGCACAGTGACATTATACAGAGTATAGGAGGAGTAAATAGTGCACAGCGACATTATACAGAGTACAGGGAGAGTATACAGAGTACAGGGGGAGTATATAGTGCACAGTGACATTATACAGAGTACAGGAGGAGTAAATAGTGCACAGTGACATTATACAGAGGACAGGAGGATTATATAGTGCACAGTGACATTATACAGAGTACAGGAGGAGTATATAGTGCACAGTGACATTATACAGAGGACAGGAGGAGTATATAGTGCACAGTGACATTATACAGAGTACAGGAGGAGTATATAGTGCACAGTGACATTATACAGAGGACAGGAGGAGTATATAGTGCACAGTGACATTATACAGAGTACAGGAGGAGTATATAGTGCACAGTGACATTATACAGAGGACAGGAGGAGTATATAGTGCACAGTGACATTATACAGAGGACAGGAGGAGTATATAGTGCACAGTGACATTATACAGCGTACAGGGGGGGTATATAGTGCACAGTGACATTATACAGAGTACAGGAGGTGTATATAGTGCACAGTGACATTATACAGAGGACAGGAGGAGTATATAGTGCACAGTGACATTATACATAGTACAGGGGGAGTATATAGTGCACAGTGACATTATACAGAGTACAGGAGGAGTATACAGAGTACAGTGACATTATACAGAGTACAGGGGGAGTATATAGTGCACAGTGACATTATACAGAGTACAGGGAGAGTATACAGAGTACAGGAGGAATATATAGTGCACAGTGACATTATACAGAGTACAGTGACATTATACAGAGTACAGAGGGAGTATATAGTGCACAGTGACATTATACAGAGTACAGAGGGAGTATATAGTGCACAGTGACATTATACAGAGTACAGGAGGAGTATATAGTGCACAGTGACATTATACAGAGTACAGGAGGAGTATATAGTGCACAGTGACATTATACAGAGTACAGGAGGAGTATATAGTGCACAGTGACATTATACAGAGAATAGGAGGAGTATATAGTGCACAGTGACATTATACAGAGGACAGGAGGAGTATACAGAGTACAGTGACATTACATACCTCCCAACTGTCCCGATTTTCGCGGGACAGTCCCGTTTTTTGGGGTCTGTCCCGCTGTCCCACCCGCGGGCCGTAGTGTCCCGCGGTAGGGGGGGCAGTTGGGAGGCTCAGTCTCTCGCTGCCCTGCTTCGCAGAGCAGCGGTGAATAGACGCTGTGCGCATGCGCACAGCGTCTATTCATTGTAGACAGAGGGAGAGGGGGCATGCCAGCGGCTCACGGAGCGCTGGGCATGCCCCCTCAGTGATGAAATCGGGGGCGTGGCTCGCGATCGCGGGTCTTCCCGTGAAGCCACTCCCCCTTTTAACAGGCCACACCTCTTTTTCAGGAGCGCGTGTGTCCCTCTTTCAAGGCGACCAAAGTTGGGAGGTATGACATTATACAGAGGACAGGAGGAGTATATAGTGCACAGTGACATTATACAGAGGACAGGAGGAGTATATAGTGCACAGTGACATTATACAGCGTACAGGAGGTGTATATAGTGCACAGTGACATTATACAGAGGACAGGAGGAGTATATAGTGCACAGTGACATTATACATAGTACAGGGGGAGTATATAGTGCACAGTGACATTATACAGAGTACAGGAGGAGTATACAGAGTACAGTGACATTATACAGAGTACAGGGGGAGTATATAGTGCACAGTGACATTATACAGAGTACAGGAGGAGTATATAGAGCACAGTGACATTATACATAGTACAGGGGGAGTATATAGTGCACAGTGACATTATACAGAGTACAGGAGGAGTATACAGAGTACAGTGACATTATACAGAGTACAGGGGGAGTATATAGTGCACAGTGACATTATACAGAGTACAGGGAGAGTATACAGAGTACAGGGGCAGTATATAGTGCACAGTGACATTATACAGAGTACAGGAGGAGTAAATAGTGCACAGTGACATTATACAGAAGACAGGAGGAGTATATAGTGCACAGTGACATTATACAGAGGACAGGAGGAGTATATAGTGCACAGTGACATTATACAGAGTATAGGAGGAGTATATAGTGCACAGCGACATTATACAGAGTACAGGGGGAGTATACGGAGTACAGGAGGAGTATATAGTGCACAGTTACATTATACAGAGTACAGGGGTAGTATACAGAGTACAGGGGGAGTATATAGTGCACAGTGACATTATACAGAGTACAGGAGGAGTATACAGAGTACAGTGATAGTATATACAGAGTACAGGGTGAGTGTACAGAGTACAGTGACAGTATATACAGAGTACAGGGGGGTATACAGAGGATAGTGACAGTATATACAGAGTACAGGGAGGGTATACAGAGGACAGTGACAGTATATACAGTATATACAGAGTACGGGGGGTATACAGAGGACAGTGACAGTATATACAGAGTACAGGGGGTGTATACAGAGTACAGGGGGGTATACAGAGTACAGTGACAGTGTATACTAGTGATGAGCGGGTTCGGATCCTCGGGATCCGAACCCGCCCGAACTTCACCTTTTTTTTTCACGGGTCCGAGCGACTCGGATCCTCCCGCCTTGCTCGGTTAACCCGCGCCCGAACTTCATCATCCCGCTGTCGGATTCTCGCGAGATTCGGATTCTATATAAGGAGCCGCGCGTCGCCGCCATTTTCACACGTGCATTGAGATTGATAGGGAGAGGACGTGGCTGGCGTCCTCTCCGTTATAGAAGAAAAGACTGAGTGACTGAGTGAATTGTGGGGAGGATTGGGGACGGGGAGCAGCTGTTAGGGAGTACAGTGCAGGGTTTTGATTATAATACCACCAGTGAGTTTAATCCGTTGTTTCTCTGCCTGAAAAAAACGCTCCACCATATCTGTGCTCACTCAGTGTGCTGCACTGCTGCATATATCTGTACTGAGTGCTCTGCTCACACTGCCTAATTGTGGGGACTGGGGAGCAGTTATAGCAGGAGTACAGTGCACAGTTTTGCTGACAGTGACCACCAGTCCAGTATACGTTTGTATGCCTGAAAAAAACTCCTGTGGTGGCTTTTTTTTTCTTCATACTAGTTTAGCAGTCTGCTGACAGTGTCCACCTGGTCCGTTATTATTATACAGTATATTATATATATATATATATATATATATAGCAGTACGGTAGGCCACGGCTGTACCTACCTCTGTGTCGTCAGTGCACTCGTCGTCCATAAGTAATGTAATACTATACTATAGTATCCATCCATCTACATTGTATACCTGTGGTGGCTTTTTTTTTCTTCATACTAGTTTAGCAGTCTGCTGACAGTGTCCACCAGGTCCGTTATTATTATTATACAGTATATTATATATATATATATATATATAGCAGTACGGTAGGCCACGGCTGTACCTACCTCTGTGTCGTCAGTGCACTCGTCGTCCAGAAGTAATATAATACTATACTATCCATCCATCTACATTGTATACCTGTGGTGGGTTTTTTTTTTCTTCATACTAGTTTAGCAGTCTGCTGACAGTGTCCACCAGGTCCGTGTCAAAGTCGAAAAATATAGCGACCTATGATGCCTTGTACTAACCCCAATGCACGTGCCCGCTGCTCGCGCACCAACTCCCCCGTGCGTACGCATCCCCTCAGGTTGCGTAGGGGACGCTCTGACGTCGCCTGCGCATGGAGATGGGTATTTACGGCGGTGTTTGTGTGCGACTAGCGAGCGACTCGATCGCTACATATTTAACCAATATAATGCGTTTTATAGTTAATATCCCCCTTCATAATGTCAGCAAGTATGGTAAGTTTAAAACCTCTTAGACAGAGAGATTCCTCTTTGCATGCTGGGAGGGCTCAGACAAAGGTTGGAGGGTAGTGTATGGTGTCCAGCTGTGGGGTATTGAAGAGGTGTTGTGTCTATGACAGTTGGCAGGGATTCGCATAGTTCCTGCTCATGGTTATGCACAGAAGTAGAACATAAGATTAATTGCATTCAGAATAAATTACACATAAATGCAGGGTGGGTGACTGGAATTCAGTCACCTCTTTCCCACAGACTGAAAACAAATAGCCTTATTTACACTAAGCTTTGAGATTCTATGAAGAGGGTTTACACCTTTGTTTATGAATAGGTCCAGGTTTCTCTCCAGAATAATGAGTGCTGAGATGTCATTGTCTCAACTGAAAGAGGTGACCGTGGGGTAAACAAAGCCCAGAGACAGAGTTTGTTTGGAAGATCCAAACAATAGGTTTCCACAATACAACCAGAGAGGAATTTAGAATACTAAAAAGTCCTAGCCAGCGCCCACTTCTTGAACTAACCAATGATCCCAGGTGCAGTACATGTCCCACCCCCTAACCAATGGAAAGAGGGCACAACAGTATCTATTGTAGTATGTCTTGAGCTAGTACATAAATATAGTTTGCAATAGGCTTGGGGACACAAGACTCTACTCTCCACAAGGTTTTCATCACTGATTAACTGAGGGCTGGATTTCCAGATTGCGCCTGCGATTCATTCCCATGTGTGTAAGTACTCTCTGTAACCAACTTATTCTCTGTATTTGCCATACTCTCTCTCTCTCTCTGTTATTGTTAAACTGTTGTATATTGTATATGTGTAGTTATTATGTTTAGATATTGATGTTAGCCTGTAGTGTATGAACTGTTAACTGTTTTCCCTTTTTTACATAGCTAGATATTGTTAGTAAAGGTGTTGTAACCTTAGCAAGGTATTGTGTATTTATTACATTACTGAGGGTATTCGGAGCGTCTCAATCGCTCAAACAGCTTTTGTATTAACAAGGTTAAGCAGCGTTATATCGCTACAGTATTTCAATGCAAGGTTTACAGTATAAGCGTATCCTTTCTGTGTGTTGCATACAAGGTTTACTGAGTGTCATCCCGTGAGCGTCTGCGCCGCTTGTGTTCCCCTCGTGGTCACGAGCGTCCGCTACGCTGGTAGCGTAGCATTACGGTAGTCGGCCGCCTATAGCGTGCTCGACACCAAGCGTTAAGCTGTGAGCGAGCGTGCCGCATGTGCGTCTCGACCACGGCTAAGCGTCTGCTACGCTAAGTGTGTACCCTTACGGTACCCCATACGCCAATTGCATACTGAGTCTCTTACCCACACATAGTGAATGTTATAAGATAAATAATTAGCTTTATCAATTGGCGGCTCGTCCGTCCTCCACATATCCGCACTGGCGAACACAGACTTTATCTATCAGCAAAGGGCGGGAAGGCAGTATCCCTTCGTATCGGGATACAGTAGTGCTGGCTAGATAAGCGTCTGTTTCGCTACGCTGTAGGAGTGCTGGTGGAATCCGGAACCGGAAGGTAAGAACAGTACGCTATTGTCTTTTAAAACTGTTTATTTCTGTTTTGCATACGCACACACGCAGGCACGCACACACCTGTATTTCTTTTTCCATCTGTGTAATTTCACACCTCACTTTCCTGTTTGCCATTTCACAATTGATAACATGCTGAGAAAGATTTGTTGCTATTGGTAGTTAAAAGTAATATTAATACGTTAAGGAGTAATTTGTAAAACACGCACACGGCTTTGCCTAAAGAAACAAGGAAAGATCTGTGTGGTGCTCGGTAGATGATTACAGTTAAAGATCATCTACATTGATAAACGTGTTAGTTGTATTTCTGTGGATATACCCGGCTGGCATACACGTGTCTCTAACAAAGGGTGAGACTAGCGTACGCGACGCAAGGGCCGACGCACGGAGAGGATATTACGCAACGGAGCGTCTGGGTACGCCCACATAATACAAATCACACGATAGTATTGTTTTAGTAGGCGATACGGAGGCAACGCGATAATAGCGCAAATCAATCACAGTGTCCAAAATTTTAAGCTAATAGATCCTTCTCTAGTTGCAACTCCTCGGGATTAGCCTGCGATACTGAATGAAAGGGATTTCTGCGCAGAAATGAAAGTAAAGAGTATATGAGGTGAAAGAGTGTGTATACATATATATAAGTTTTTCAATTTTGGGGTGGAACCACAGGAAATCATCGAGTTCTCGTGAGGTACATACGTGTAAGTGACGGCACGGTGGCTTGGGAGGCATCCCTTGTTAAACATATTAAAATAAGAGCATTAGAGTATAGCAGACCAGGAGGTCTACTGTAGCACAGACCAGGAGGTCACGGACCAGGAGGTCCAGACAGACCAGGAGGTCTAGGTACAGCAGACTAGGAAGTCCGCTATAGATAAAGAGTAAAGGAGCACAACACCAGGAAGGGTTGGTGCGGTACCCATATAGGCCATTAAGCTCTGGCTGAAGGAATTCGCAGCCACAATTTTCGATTCCACTGGTCGCTCCGCACATAAGATTAGTTGCTTATGTGCAGAACGAATGTACCGCACGTAATTGTGTGCATTAGTTAGTAACTTGACCCAGTACCATTTGCGTACGTTAGAGGGGTCATAAACGCTATTTGTACATTCTAACGTGATTTGTGTAATTTTTTTTATTTTAAGGGAGGTTCGCTGGTCACTTGGGAATTCTCTAACAACCAATAGTTACTGGGAAGGGTTAAGTGCTCTTCGGATCACACCCACATGTTCCAGTAAATAGAGGTTCAGGTCGCAGGGGCCCTAGGTTGAGTACGCCAGCGCTAAGGCAGTGTGTGGGCGTATTGGTCGACGTGGGCGAGTGAGTGGAGGTACTCGGTAAACTTCCGCCGCCGGCCTACCCCGGACATCTTGGTTTTTGTAAGGGTTCGCTGAAGACCCTGATTTGAAGGTCAGAGGTAGTGAAAGCAACACCTGCAAAGATGGGGGCCAGTTGTTCAGGTAGGGGGCGATCAACCTCGGTTCGGGTTGACTTAGTAAACCGGCCAATAGAGTCGGCAAGGATAACGTGTGATACAGACCGGGAAGTCCGAAATGGATCACACGCAAAGGTCAATGAATGGGAAAGAATGACTGTGCACAATGGGGAAAAGTTCCCACAAGTAGGCAGTTTTGGTCCCGAGGTGTTACCAAATCTAAGGAGAAGGATATGTCTCATTAAATCTGCAAAGAGACGGATCAAACATTATGATTATTTACAGTTATGGCAACAGGAAGGTGAAATACAAGGAGAATTAGCTTACACAGCTGACTCTCACTGTGGTAAGAAAAATATGGCAACAAGAGAGAAGGTGGTTACAGAGTCATGACACACAAAATTGTAATCAGGGATCACATAGGAAGGAGTTTGGGCCGCACCTGTAATATGCAATCGGGAAAGGTGATCATTAGGACTGATAGTAAGCCTGAGGTTACAGTTAATGATATTGGGAGGTCAGTTCCTTGTAGACACAGGAACGGCCGGGTAAACGTTGTAATTTATTTGTAAATGTTTCTTTTTCCCCATATCTGACGTTCATCGGCAGAACTCAAACATCACATAGCTACTTGGTCTTTGCAGAAGTCTACCTAACCCCAGTGTGACCTACCGACATCAGTGTGTCCTGGCCAGGCACAAAAGGGTGAAGTGTGGAAATACTGGTGGGGAGGGGACTGCGCAAAGATACCAATGGATGTGTTGGCGTGACAGCCTGATGGTGAACGGAAGATCTGATAATGTTTTTTTGTTTGTTGTTTAATGTAAAATGTGATGAATTGTTCTCTCTCTCGTTTGTTTTTTTTTCCTCTCTTCTCTCTCATGTTCTCATGTTTTAAAGATGGTATGTCACACATCAGTTAGACAAATGGTAATGCAAGATTTTTGCTCCTTACAGAGAGATCGCTGATTTGGAAGGAATATTGTATCACCCGAGTGTTCGTTTGGAAGACTGAGGACAGCACCTTTGAGATGACAGCAGAGCAAGAAGAACAACAAGACTAGAGGACATAAGACATCGTAACATGTTTCTTTCCCCTCAAAGTATTTTTTGTACCCCCATTACAAATTTCTCTTTCTCCTCCTGTAAGATGGACTCGCCCCAAGAGACTGCAGTCCGTGTTTTCCTGTTGACCATGATGTTGACCAGAGCAGTCTGTTTCGGTGAGAGTACCAGTGAGGTCGAGAAAGGATCCGGAATGGGTTTCTGATGACTGAGACGGAGGCGTAAATTTCCAATAGCAACATAATCACCAAGCAAAGGCGAGTACCAGAAAACGATCTAGCAGCCATGTTATTTGTAGACATTGTGAAGGATTGTTAGCTAAAGAGAACTGCATCTGTAGGCATTGTGACAATATAGTTGAGGATGGGTGCATCAAGAAATGTCAGTCCAGTTTTAATATCCACATGGACCGGCATCCATTGAGTGACTATCACTCATTGGTGGGTAAAGTGTTAAACCAGACAGACTGTTGGGTGTGCTCACAAGTACCTCAAGGTCATAGTAAGTCAGGACTAGTGCCATATCCTTTAACGGTAGATGAGGTACTTGAGTTAAGTGGTGGGAGGCCGGTGGACAAGAGATTTAATATTTCTAGTCCTCCTAGTTTGAAGCTCCACCAATACCATGTAGATAGGTCCCTAATATGTTTTAACATTTCCAATCCCCGAAAGCCGGGAAATTGGGAAGTGTCATGGAACAACCAAACCATGACATTCTTACACAGAGCCGACAGAATGCCCCTAGACTCAGAACTTATACGCCAAATAGCCAACAGTGGAAAATATTTATAGTATAGGTACACCCTAGGAAGTAGGATCATGCGAGTTGGAGAAGTATCACTAGGATACTGTGCACATGTCATACAGTCTGATACGTGTACTAGACAGATGAGAGAGTTAGGGATAGGACTGTTTTCATGGAAGGTTTGTAATATGGTTATGTCATTTTCCATCCCATATGTTCTCACCGATGACGCATATTTCATATGTGGGAGAAAGGCGTATAGGTTCCTTGCCCCAAACTCAGAGGGATTGTGTTACATTGGAAAAGTGTTGCCTGAAGTGAATTTATGACCAAACGATTGAGACAATGTTGTGATAAGATATGATTCCAAGGACCGTTTCTTTCACCCGTTTCTCCTTTGATTTTCCCCGAGGTATCAAGAGATCAGCCTGGAAGAAGAATTTGATGACCATTTATACAAGACCAATGATGAACTGTGTCACAGACACCTGATGAGCTTTTTAGAGACTGTAATTCTTCTTATGGACACTTGAAGAAGCTTTTTGTTTGCCAATAAACCTCAAAGCTACAGTAAAGACCCGACGATCCCAACAAGACACCAGACAAGACATCAACAAGACCCCAATCGGCGACTGTATACTAAACCTCACATAGTTATATGACTGCATTTATAACGCTTGTTTCTCATCTTCATCTCTAGAACCTCCAGGTAGTATCCCACATAGTCGACAGGTGATTTTCACATATTAGCATTCACATATTCTCCCCCTTCATGTATCATCAACTAATGTGCACCCCATTTGTTGTAACCAAAAGCCGATAAGAGCTCGGTAGAGTTTGACAGCCCATCCACAGACCCTTAATAAGGGATAAGAAGGATTCAAATGTATACTTCGCAATACCTCGAAGCTTGATTTAAAACACGTACGGCACGATGATACATGACCCCTCAAACATGGATTCATACACACACGCTTCTACTATCTCACAAGGTCATACCTTTCCCACCTTCTCCTCTCCTCCCTCTACCCAATCATAAAAAGGTATTTACATGATGACATATATTTTTCTGTTTGAATTGTTAAGTGGCAGTTATTGATGACTGCCAAAGGGTCGACTGTCAAAGTCGAAAAATATAGCGACCTATGATGCCTTGTACTAACCCCAATGCACGTGCCCGCTGCTCGCGCACCGACTCCCCCGTGCGTACGCATCCCCTCAGGTTGCGTAGGGGACGCTCTGACGTCGCCTGCGCATGGAGATGGGTATTTACGGCGGTGTTTGTGTGCGACTAGCGAGCGACTCGATCGCTACATATTTAACCAATATAATGCGTTTTATAGTTAATATCCCCCTTCATAATGTCAGCAAGTATGGTAAGTTTAAAACCTCTTAGACAGAGAGATTCCTCTTTGCATGCTGGGAGGGCTCAGACAAAGGTTGGAGGGTAGTGTATGGTGTCCAGCTGTGGGGTATTGAAGAGGTGTTGTGTCTATGACAGTTGGCAGGGATTCGCATAGTTCCTGCTCATGGTTATGCACAGAAGTAGAACATAAGATTAATTGCATTCAGAATAAATTACACATAAATGCAGGGTGGGTGACTGGAATTCAGTCACCTCTTTCCCACAGACTGAAAACAAATAGCCTTATTTACACTAAGCTTTGAGATTCTATGAAGAGGGTTTACACCTTTGTTTATGAATAGGTCCAGGTTTCTCTCCAGAATAATGAGTGCTGAGATGTCATTGTCTCAACTGAAAGAGGTGACCGTGGGGTAAACAAAGCCCAGAGACAGAGTTTGTTTGGAAGATCCAAACAATAGGTTTCCACAATACAACCAGAGAGGCATTTAGAATACTAAAAAGTCCTAGCCAGCGCCCACTTCTTGAACTAACCAATGATCCCAGGTGCAGTACATGTCCCACCCCCTAACCAATGGAAAGAGGGCACAACAGTATCTATTGTAGTATGTCTTGAGCTAGTACATAAATATAGTTTGCAATAGGCTTGGGGACACAAGACTCTACTCTCCACAAGGTTTTCATCACTGATTAACTGAGGGCTGGATTTCCAGATTGCGCCTGCGATTCATTCCCATGTGTGTAAGTACTCTCTGTAACCAACTTATTCTCTGTATTTGCCATACTCTCACTCTCTCTCTCTCTCTCTCTCTCTGTTATTGTTAAACTGTTGTATATTGTATATGTGTAGTTATTATGTTTAGATATTGATGTTAGCCTGTAGTGTATGAACTGTTAACTGTTTTCCCTTTTTTACATAGCTAGATATTGTTAGTAAAGGTGTTGGAACCTTAGCAAGGTATTGTGTGTTTATTACATTACTGAGGGTATTCGGAGCGTCTCAATCGCTCAAACAGCTTTTGTATTAACAAGGTTAAGCAGCGTTATATCGCTACAGTATTTCAATACAAGGTTTACAGTATAAGCGTATCCTTTCTGTGTGTTGCATACAAGGTTTACTGAGTGTCATCCCGTGAGCATCTGCGCCGCTCGTGTTCCCCTCGTGGTCACGAGCGTCCGCTACGCTGGTAGCGTAGCATTACGGTAGTCGGCCGCCTATAGCGTGCTCGACACCAAGCGTTAAGCTGTGAGCGAGCGTGCCGCATGTGCGTCTCGACCACGGCTAAGCGTCTGCTACGCTAAGTGTGTACCCTTACGGTACCCCATACGCCAATTGCGTACTGAGTCTCTTACCCACACATAGTGAATGTTATAAGATAAATAATTAGCTTTATCATCCGTTGTTATTATTATACAGTATATTATATATATATATATATAGCAGTACGGTAGGCCACGGCTGTACCTACCTCTGTGTCGTCAGTGCACTCGTCGTCCATAAGTAATATAATACTATACTATCCATCCATCTACATTGTATACCTGTGGTGGTTTTTTTTTTCTTCATACTAGTTTAGCAGTCTGCTGACAGTGTCCACCAGGTCCGTTATTATTATACAGTATATTATATATATATATATAGCAGTACGGTAGGCCACGGCTGTACCTACCTCTGTGTCGTCAGTGCACTCGTCGTCCATAAGTAATATAATACTGTACTATCCATACATCTACATTGTATACCTGTGGTGTTTTTTTTCCCCTTCATACTAGTTTAGCAGTCTGCTGACAGTGTCCACCGGGTCCGTTATTATTATTATACAGTATATTATATATATATATATATATATATATATATAGCAGTACGGTAGGCCACGGCTGTACCTACCTCTGTGTCGTCAGTGCACTCGTCGTCCATAAGTAATATAATACTATACTATCCATCCATCTACATTGTATACCTGTGGTGGCTTTTTTTCTCTTCATACTAGTTTAGCAGTCTGCTGACAGTGTCCACCAGGTCCGTTATTATTATTATACAGTATATTATATATATATATATATATATATATATATATATATATATATATATATATAGCAGTACGGTAGGCCACGGCTGTACCTACCTCTGTCGTCAGTGCACTCGTCGTCCATAAGTAATATAATACTATACTATCCATCCATCTACATTGTATACCTGTGGTGGCTTTTTTTTTCTTCATACTAGTTTAGCAGTCTGCTGACAGTGTCCACCAGGTCCGTTATTATTATTATACAGTATATTATATATATATATATATTGTAACACTGTAGGGGTGCAAGGCGCCTTTTCCTGGGGAATATGGCCGCACGCAGCAGCTGAGGAACAGCACAAGTCCAGTTTCTGGTACAACTGACCCCGGCCAGTTTTATTGAAACAGAAAATAAAACAAACCCCAAAATAAAAATACCTTGCCTGTCCGGCACTAACTAAACATAAGATATTCCTAACTGTCACTAAACAAAACACAGAGTTCTTCAGTACATACTGTATAGCTTACTTGCATCAGAAAGCGTGTCTCTCACACACAGATCCTGCAGCCTTCCCAGGCAGTCTGCCCATACTAATCAGGTTAGAAGCACTATAACACTCTTACACAGCTGAAACCCTGATTAGCCCTCTGTGAGGCCAAAGACCCGAACTGGGCCCAATGTCTAGAACTCGCCTTATCTCTCTCTCAGAGCCTTTACCCAGCTTTTACAGCAAACTGAAAAGGTTCAGACAAAACAAAAAGCATTTTTCCTAGAAGTTAACATTTTCTAAAACATGTAAGACAAGAACCTGGGACAAATATACCTGCCCTCAAACACTATCCCAGTGTTCTTGTCACATATCCCCCTCCCCTGTTTCGACCTAGGGGCCGGAACACTTGTAGCCCCCAAACAGAAGATGCGAGACAATGCATCTGCGTTGGCCAATTGTGTTCCCGGTCTATGTTCGACAGTAAACTTAAAGTCCTGCAACGCTAGAAACCATCTAGTTACACGAGCATTCTTGCCTCTATTTACATACATCCATTTTAAAGGGGCATGGTCTGTCACTAGTCTGAATTGTCTACCCAAGAGGTAATATCTCAAGGTATCTAGTGCCCACTTAATGGCCAAAGCCTCCTTTTCCACAATGGCATAGCTTTTTTCATGCTCATTGAGTTTCCTACTCAAATAAATGATAGGGTGTTCGTCCCCATCTCTGGTTTGGGACAGCACAGCACCTATCCCTACCTCTGAGGCATCTGTCTGTACCACAAATTCTTTTGAAAAATCTGGTGTTATCAACACCGGTTGTGAACACAAAGCCACTTTTAACGCTTGGAACGCCTTTTCTGCATCAGGGTTCCATTTCACCACATTTGACTGCTTCCCTTTGGTAAGGTCTGACAACGGCACCGCTGTGGTCGCAAAATTAGGAATAAACCGTCTATAGTACCCAGTAATTCCCAAAAAGGTCCTTACCTGTTTTTTATTCACTGGACGAGGCCAGTTTTGAATAGCATCAACTTTATTCAATTGGGGCCTAATCAGACCTCTGCCTATGGTGAAGCCCAAGTATTTGACCTCCTCCATTGCGAGGCAGCACTTCTTTGGGTTAGCAGTTAACCCTGCCTCTCTGATTGAGTCCAGTACTGCTTGTACTTTAACCAAATGGGACCCCCAGTCTGTACTGTGAATTACCACATCATCCAAATAGAAAATATGCAGCTGCCTATGGGGCCTCAAAATTTTATCCATCGCCCGTTGAAAGGTTGCTGGAGCCCCATGCAACCCAAAGGGTAACATCTTATACTGGTACAGCCCCTCCGGAACCGAAAAGGCTGTTTTTTCTTTGGCGCTATCAGATAAAGGTATTTGCCAGTAACCTTTGGTCAGGTCCAATGTGGTGAGAAACCTGGCTGTTCCCAGCCTTTCTACAAGCTCATCCACACGGGGCATGGGGTATGCGTCAAACTTGGACACCTCATTTAACTTACGAAAGTCATTACAGAAGCGTATGCTACCGTCGGGCTTCGGGATGAGCACTATGGGACTGGACCACTCACTGTTAGACTCCTCTATGACTCCCAGTTCTAACATGGTTTTAACTTCCTTAGAAATAGCTTCTCGCTGAGCTTCAGGAATCCTATATGGCTTTAAATGAACCCTGACCCCTGGTTCTGTGACAATGTCATGTTTTTTTTATGGTCGTTCGGCCAGACAGCTCTGAAAATACCTCCCTATTTTGGATGAGAAATTCTTTAACCTGATTGTTCTGATCAGCTGATAATGTCTCTGACACCTTCACTGCGGGAAGCAACCGGGGTGAAGACACCGAAGGGCAAGGCTCCGCTGACAGAGACAACCTATCTTTCCAGGGTTTGATTAAGTTAACATGGTAGATCTGTTCGGGTTTTCTCTTTCCCGGCTGGTATACTTTGTAATTAACCTCATTCACTTTTTCCCTAATCTCAAATGGACCCTGCCATTTAGCTAGGAATTTGCTTTCCACAGTGGGTACCAAAACAAGAACTCTATCGCCAGGAGCAAATTCCCGTATCTTGGCACTCCGGTTATAGACCCTCTGTTGAGCACTTTGGGCCTGTTCCATGTGCTCTCTGACAACAGGTACCACGGCTGCAATCCTATCCTGCATTTGTGTTACATGCTCAATAACGCTTCTATAAGGAGTGGGCTGTCCTTCCCACGTCTCTTTGGCAATATCCAACAGCCCTCTGGGGTGTCTACCATACAACAAATCAAATGGAGAAAACCCCGTAGAGGACTGAGGAACTTCTCTGATGGACATTAACAAGTAGGGCAACAAACAATCCCAGTTTTTCCCATCTCTCTCAACAACCTTTTTTAACATACTTTTTAATGTTTTATTAAACCTTTCCACCAACCCGTCAGTTTGGGGATGGTAGATGGACGTCCTGAGGTGAGTGACCTTAAATAACTTGCACAACTCTTTCATGATCCTTGACATAAATGGAGTACCTTGGTCAGTCAAAATTTCTTTTGGTATTCCCACTCTACTAAATACCTGCACCAGCTCCCTAGCTATCGCCTTGGTTGTGATAGTGCGTAAAGGGACAGCCTCAGGATATCGAGTGGCATAGTCCATAATTACCAGGATATACTGATGGCCCCGAGCAGACTTTAACAAGGGCCCCACGAGATCCATGGCTATTCTGTCAAACGGGACCTCTATAATAGGCATGGGAACTAGTGGGCTCCTGAAATGGGGTCTAGGGGCATGATACTGGCATTCAGGACAGGAAGAACAATATTCAGACACTTCTTTATAAACCCCTGGCCAAAAGAACCTTTGTAAAACTCTTTCAGTGGTTTTTTCTGCCCCTAAATGTCCTGCGGTAACGTGACTATGAGCTAAATCTAGTACCGTTCTCCGATAAGGCTGGGGAACTACCAGCTGTTCCACCACATCCTCACCCCTTTTGACAATGTGGTACAAGAGCTCATTACAGATGGCCATGTGGGGATACGTAACCCTGTCACCTGGTACCACAGGTTCCCCATTAACAATCTTAACATTCTCTCTAGCCTTTATTAAGGTAGGATCCTTTAACTGTTCAGACGCAAACAGATCCTTCTTTACCTCCAGGTCAGGCACGCTTTCAGTTCTAACTACTATGTCTCTGTTCCCGGCAAGAGGGTCCTCACTGGACTCCCCATCTGTCACTTCCCCAGCCAAACTAGCAAAAGGCAAAGGGCCAGAAAGTTCCGAAGACCCACGTACATCCATAAAATCACCGGTATTATCAACTGGCTTTTTACTTCTCACATCTGTTGATAACCGTGATTCCCACAGTTTCCAAAAATGAGGAAAATCCCTCCCTATTATGGCCTCATGCACCAAGGTAGGGACCAGTCCCACTTTAACCATTGCTGACCCACAACAAGTTTCTATATTCACCTCAGCAGTGGCATAATGTTGGGTATCCCCATGTATGCAAGTTACCCCAATAGGTATTTGCTGGACCTTTAAGGGGTTCACTAACCCAGCTTTCACGAGGGTAACTAAACTTCCTGAATCTAGCAAGGCCTCTACCCGGTTACCCTCTAAGAACACATCACACATTTGTTTTTCCAGCTCAGGTGAAGGTACCACAGTACAGGCTAACCTAGCAAAGAAAGACATTCTGCGACATTCAAAGGCAGCATCACATTGCATGGGTTCTTGCGTGACTGGGCAATTGGCAATAACATGACCTGGCATACCACACCTAAAACATTTAACCACACGATTATCAACCCGTTTGGGCAGCATAGACCGTTCTAGCCCCATTGGCCTGTCTCCAGGGCCAGTGTTTACAGTCTCTCCAGCCTTGCGTTCTCTTAACCGCCCAGCAACGTTTTCCCACGGAACAGTCTTACCAGTCTTTACTGAAGGGCGCTGTCGAGGATCTATGGGTTGCTGGGTGGTCATCAGTAGTTCCTCTGCTGCCAAATACCTCTCTACCATGTCCACTAATTGGTCAGCAGTACCCGGGTTTCCATGGCTCACCCACTTGCGCAGGACCATGGGCAAAGATCTCAAGTAGCGGTCCATGACGACTCTTTCCACCATCTGGGGACCAGTTAATGTCTCTGGCTGTAGCCATTTTTTTGTTAGCTGAATAAGGTCGTGCATCTGGGAGCGCGGAGGCTTCTCCATGGCGTACAGCCAACGGTGCACCCGTTGTGCTCGTACTGACAGCGTGACTCCCAGGCGGGTCAGGATCTCAGTCTTTAGTTTATCATAGTCCCGAGCCTCAGCAGGGCTTAAATCAAAGTAAGCTTTTTGGGGCTCACCTGACAGGAAAGGTGCCAGCAGACTGGCCCACTGTGCTTTTGGCCAGTTCTCACGCTCTGCAGTCCTTTCAAACGTGGTCAAGTAGGCCTCCACATCATCAGCCTCTGTCATTTTCTGCAGGAAGTGACTGGCCCGTATAGAACTAGAGCTGGTCGGAGCACTGACGGCCACATCTCCAATCCGGGCTGCAAGGCTCTGCACCACTTCTGTTAAGGCCTCTCTATCCTGACGCTGTTGCCTGTAAAGTTCATCAACAACTGCCTGCTGTTGTCTCTTATTTTCCTCCATTGCCACCTGCTGCTGTCTTATATTTTCCTCCATTGCCACCTGCTGCTGTCTGTTGGCCTCCTGCTGTAGTCTCCAATTTTCCTCCATTGCCACCTGCTGTTGTCTCCTATTTTCTTCCATTGCCACCTGCTGCTGTCGGTTGGCCTCCTGCTGAGCCGCTGTAGCTTGCAGCAAGGCTTTAAGCAGATCCTCCATGTCGACAGATTTTTCAGGCGGCTTTGTAGCTGCTTTCACCCAGGACATATATCAAACCCTCAGGGGTGAGTCTCAGTAACTTCACACTGGGCTGTATCTGCATAAACCACCGTTTTCTGCAGGCCTCACAAAGCTGCTGCTTTCACTTATGCGCAGAACGGTGTGCTCGCATACTCCACCAAGTTGTAACACTGTAGGGGTGCAAGGCGCCTTTTCCTGGGGAATATGGCCGCACGCAGCAGCTGAGGAACAACACAAGTCCAGTTTCTGGTACAACTGACCCCGGCCAGTTTTATTGAAACAGAAAATAAAACAAAACCCAAAAATAAAAATACCTTGCCTGTCCGGCACTAACTAAACATAAGATATTCCTAACTGTCACTAAACAAAACACAGAGTTCTTCAGTACATACTGTATAGCTTACTTGCATCAGAAAGCGTGTCTCTCACACACAGATCCTGCAGCCTTCCCAGGCAGTCTGCCCATACTAATCAGGTTAGAAGCACTATAACACTCTTACACAGCTGAAACCCTGATTAGCCCTCTGTGAGGCCAAAGACCCGAACTGGGCCCAATGTCTAGAACTCGCCTTATCTCTCTCTCAGAGCCTTTACCCAGCTTTTACAGCAAACTGAAAAGGTTCAGACAAAACAAAAAGCATTTTTCCTAGAAGTTAACATTTTCTAAAACATGTAAGACAAGAACCTGGGACAAATATACCTGCCCTCAAACACTATCCCAGTGTTCTTGTCACAATATATATATATATATAGCAGTACGGTAGGCCACAGCTGTACCTACCTCTGTGTCGTCAGTGCACTCGTCGTCCATAAGTAATATAATACTATACTATCCATCCATCTACATTGTATACCTATGGTGGCTTTTAGTTGTGTGCATTAAAATATGGAGAACAAAAATGTGGAGGTTAAAAAAATAGGGAAAGATCAAGATCCACTTCCACCTCGTGCTGAAGCTACTGCCACTAGTCATGGCCGAGATGATGAAATGCCATCAACGTCGTCTGCCAAGGCCGATGCCCAATGTCATAGTACAGAGCATGTAAAATCCAAAACACAAAAGATCAGTAAAATGACCCAAAAATCTAAATTAAAAGCATCTGAGGAGAATCGTAAACTTGCCAATATGCCATTTACGACACGGAGTGGCAAGGAACGGCTGAGGCCCTGGCCTATGTTCATGGCTAGTGGTTCAGTTTCACATGAGGATGGAAGCACTCATCCTCTCGCTAGAAAAAAGAAAAGACTTAAGCTGGCAAAAGCACAGCAAAGAACTGTGCGTTCTTCGAAATCACAAATCCCCAAGGAGAGTCCAATTGTGTCGGTTGCGATGCCTGACCTTCCCAACACTGGACGGGAAGAGCTTGCGCCTTCCACCATTTGCACGCCCCCTGTAAGTGCTGGAAGGAGCACCCGTAGTCCAGTTCCTGATAGTCAAATTGAAGATGTCAGTGTTGAAGTACACCAGGATGAGGATATGGGTGTTGCTGGCGCTGGGGAGGAAATTGACAAGGAGGATTCTGATGGTGATGTGGTTTGTTTAAGTCAGGCACCCGGGGAGACACCTGTTGTCCGTGGGAGGAATATGGCCATTGACATGCCTGGTCAAATTACAAAAAAAATCAGCTCTTCAGTGTGGAATTATTTCAACAGAAATGCGGACAACTGGTGTCAAGCCGTGTGTTGCCTTTGTCAAGCTGTAATAAGTAGGGGTAAGGACGTTAACCACCTCGGAACATCCTCCCTTATACGTCACCTGCAGCGCATTCATAATAAGTCAGTGACAAGTTCAAAAACTTTGGGCGACAGCGGAAGCAGTCCACTGACCAGTAAATCCCTTCCTCTTGTAACCAAGCTCCCGCAAACCACACCACCAACTCCCTCAGTGTCAATTTCCTCCTTACCCAGGAAAGCCAATAGTCCTGCAGGCCATGTCACTGGCAAGTCTGACGAGTCCTCTCCTGCCTGGGATTCCTCCGATGCATCCTTGAGTGTAACGCCTACTGCTGCTGGCGCTGCTGTTGTTGCTGCTGGGAGTCGATCGTCATCCCAGAGGGGAAGTCGGAAGACCACTTGTACTACTTCCAGTAAGCAATTGACTGTCCAACAGTCCTTTGCGAGGAAGATGAAATATCACAGCAGTCATCCTGTTGCAAAGCGGATTACTCAGGCCTTGACAACTATGTTGGTGTTAGACGTGCGTCCAGTATCCGCCGTTAGTTCACGGGGAACTAGAGAATTGCTTGAGGTAGTGTGCCCCCGTTACCAAATACCATCTAGGTTCCACTTCTCTTGGCAGGCGATACCGAGAATGTACACGGACGTCAGAAAAAGACTCACCAGTGTCCTAAAAAATGCAGTTGTACCCAATGTCCACTTAACCACGGACATGTGGACAAGTGGAGCAGGGCAGGGTCAGGACTATATGACTGTGACAGCCCACTGGGTAGATGTATGGACGCCCGCCGCAAGAACAGCAGCGGCGGCACCAGTAGCAGCATCTCGCAAACGCCAACTCTTTCCTAGGCAGGCTACGCTTTGTATCACCGCTTTCCAAAATACGCACACAGCTGAAAACCTCTTACGGCAACTGAGGAAGATCATCGCAGAATGGCTTACCCCAATTGGACTCTCCTGGGGATTTGTGGCATCGGACAACGCCAGCAATATTGTGCGTGCATTACATCTGGGCAAATTCCAGCACGTCCCATGTTTTGCACATACCTTGAATTTGGTGGTGCAGAATTATTTAAAAAACGACAGGGGCGTGCAAGAGATGCTGTCGGTGGCCAGAAGAATTGTGGGCCACTTTCGGCATACAGGCACCGCGTACAGAAGACTGGAGCACCACCAAAAACACCTGAACCTGCCCTGCCATCATCTGAAGCAAGAGGTGGTAACGAGGTGGAATTCAACCCTCTATATGCTTCAGAGGATGGAGGAGCAGCAAAAGGCCATTCAAGCCTATACATCTGGCCACGATATAGGCAAAGGAGGTGGAATGCACCTGTCTCAAGCGCAGTGGAGAATGATTTCAACATTGTGCAAGGTTCTGCAACCTTTTGAACTTGCCACACGTGAAGTGAGTTCAGACACTGCCAGCCTGAGTCAGGTCATTCCCCTCATCAGGCTTTTGCAGAAGAAGCTGGAGGCATTGAAGGAGGAGCTAAAACAGAGCGATTCCGCTAGGAATGTGGGACTTGTGGATGGAGCCCTTCATTCGCTTAACCAGGATTCACGGGTGGTCAATCTGTTGAAATCAGAGCACTACATTTTGGCCACCGTGCTCGATCCTAGATTTAAAACCTACCTTGGATCTCTCTTTCCGGCAGACACAAGTCTGCAGAGGTTCAAAGACCTGCTGGTGAGAAAATTGTCAAGTCAAGCGGAACGCGACCCATCAACATCTCCTCCTTCACATTCTCCCGCAACTGGGGGTGCGAGGAAAAGGCTACGAATTCCGAGCCCACCCGCTGGCGGTGATGCAGGGCAGTCTGGAGCGACTGCTGATGCTGACATCTGGTCCGGACTGAAGGACCTGCCAACGATTACTGACATGTCGTCTACTGTCACTGCATATGATTCTCTCACCATTGAAAGAATGGTGGAGGATTATATGAGTGACCGCATCCAAGTAGGCACGTTAGACAGTCCGTACGTATACTGGCAGGAAAAAGAGGCAATTTGGAGGCCCTTGCACAAACTGGCTTTATTCTACCTAAGTTGCCCTCCCTCCAGTGTGTACTCCGAAAGAGTGTTTAGTGCCGCCGCTCACCTTGTCAGCAATCGGCGTACGAGGTTACTTCCAGAAAATGTGGAGAAGATGATGTTCATTAAAATGAATTATAATCAATTCCTCCGTGGAGACATTCACCAGCAGCAATTGCCTCCAGAAAGTACACGGGGACCTGAGATGGTGGATTCCAGTGGGGACGAATTAATAATCTGTGAGGAGGGGGATGTACACAGTGAAAGGGGTGATGAATCGGACGATGCTGATGAGGTGGACATCTTGCCTCTGTAGAGCCAGTTTGTGCAAGGAGAGATTGATTGCTTCTTTTTTGGTGGGGGCCCAAACCAACCAGTCATTTCAGTCACAGTCGTGTGGCAGACCCTGTCGCTGAAATGATGGGTTCGCTAAAGTGTGCATGTCCTGTTTATACAACATAAGGGTGGGTGGGAGGGCCCAAGGACAATTCCATCTTGCACCTCTTTTTTCTTTCATTTTTCTTTGCGTCATGTGCTGTTTGGGGAGTATTTTTTTGAAGGACCATCCTGCGTGACACTGCAGTGCCACTCCTAGATGGGCCAGGTGTTTGTGTCGGCCCCTAGGGTCGTTTAGCTTAGTCACACAGCTACCTCATTGCACCTCTTTTTTTCTTTGCGTCATGTGCTGTTTGGGGAGTATTTTTTTGAAGGGCCATCCTGCGTGACACTGCAGTGCCACTCCTAGATGGGCCAGGTGTTTGTGTCGGCCACTAGGGTCGCTTAGCTTAGTCACACAGCTACCTCATTGCGCCACTTTTTTTCTTTGCGTCATGTGCTGTTTGGGGAGTATTTTTTTGAAGGGCCATCCTGTCTGACACTGCAGTGCCACTCCTAGATGGGCTAGGTGTTTGTGTCGGCCACTAGGGTCGCTTAGCTTACTCACACAGCTACCTCATTGCGCCTCTTTTTTTCTTTGCGTCATGTGCTGTTTGGGGAGTATTTTTTTGAAGGGCCATCCTGCGTGACACTGCAGTGCCACTCCTAGATGGGCCAGGTGTTTGTGTCGGCCACTAGGGTCGCTTAGCTTAGTCACACAGCTACCTCATTACGCCACTTTTTTTCTTTGCGTCATGTGCTGTTTGGGGAGTATTTTTTTGAAGGGCCATCCTGTCTGACACTGCAGTGCCACTCCTAGATGGGCCAGGTGTTTGTGTCGGCCACTTGTGTCGCTTAGCTTAGCCATCCAGCGACCTCGGTGCAAATTTTAGGACTCAAAATAATATTGAGGTGTGAGGTGTTCAGAATAGACTGAAAATGAGTGGAAATTATGGTTATTGAGGTTAATAATACTATGGGATCAAAATGACCCCCAAATTCTATGATTTAAGCTGTTTTTTAGGGTTTTTTGAAAAAAACACCCGAATCCGACAAAAAAAATTCGGTGAGGTTTTGCCAAAACGCGTTCGAACCCAAATCACGGCCGCGGAACCGAACCCAAAACCAGAACACAAAACCCGAAAAATTTCCAGTGCACATCACTAGTATATACAGAGTACAGGGGGTATACAGAGTACAGTGACAGTATACAGAGTACAGGGGAAGTATACGGAGTACAGTGACAGTATATACACAGTACAGGGGGTTAATACAGAGGACAGTGACAGTATATACAGAGTACAGGGGGTGTATATAAAGGACAGTGACAGTATATACAGAGGACGGGGGGGTATATAAAGGATAGTGACAGTATATACAGAGTACAGGGGGAGTATACAGAGGACAGTGACAGTATATACAGAGTACAGGGAGGGTATACAGAGGACAGTGACCATATATACAGAGTACAGGGAGGGTATACAGAGGACAGTGACAGTATATACAGAGTACAGAGGGGGTATACAGAGTACAGGGGGGTATACAGAGGACAGTGACAGTATATACAGAGTACAGGGGGTATACAGGAGGACAGTGACAGTGTATACAGAGTACAGGGGGGTATACAGAGGACAGTTACAGTATATACAGAGTACGGGGTGGTATACAGAGGACAGTGACTGTATATACAGAGTACAGGGGGGGCTATACAGAGGACAGTGACAGTATATACAGAGTACAGGGGGGGCTATACAGAGGACAGTATATACAGAGGACAGTGACAGTATATACAGAGTACAGGGGGGGTACACAGAGGACAGTGACAGTATATACAGAGGATAGGGGGGGCTATACAGAGGACAGTGAGAGTATATACAGAGTACAGGGGGTATACAGGAGGACAGTGACAGTATATACAGAGTACAGGGGGGGCTATACAGAGGACAGTATATATAGAGGACAGTGACCGTATATACAGAGTACAGGGGGGGTACACAGAGGACAGTGACAGTATATACAGAGGATAGGGGGGGCTATACAGAGGACAGTGAGAGTATATACAGAGTACAGGGGGTATACAGAGGACAGTGACAGTATATACAGAGTACAGAGCGGGGTATACAGAGGACAGTGACAGTATATACAGAGAACGGGGGGGGGGGGTATACAGAGAACAGTGACAGTGTATACAGAGTACAGGTTGGGTATACAGAGGACAGTGACAGTATATACAGAGTACAGTGACAGTATATACAGAGGACAGTGACAGTATTATATACAGAGTACAGGGGGGGTTATACGGAGGACAGTGACAGTATACAGGGGGGTATATAGAGGACAGTGACAGTATATACAGAGTACAGAGCGGGATATACAGAGGACAGTGACAGTATATACAGAGTACGGGGTGGTATACAGAGGATAGTGACAGTATATACAGAGTACAGGGGGTATACAGGAGGACAGTGACAGTGTATACAGAGTACAGGGGGGTATACAGAGGACAGTGACTGTATATACAGAGTACAGGGGGGGCTATACAGAGGACAGTGACAGTATATACAGAGTACAGGGGGGGCTATACAGAGGACAGTATATACAGAGGACAGTGACAGTATATACAGAGTACAGGGGGGGTATACAGAGGACAGTGACAGTATATACAGAGGACAGGGGGGGCTATACAGAGGACAGTGAGAGTATATACAGAGTACAGGGGGTATACAGGAGGACAGTGACAGTGTATACAGAGGACAGTGACAGTATATACAGAGTACGGAGGGGGGGTATACAGAGGACAGTGACAGTATATACAGAGTACAGGGGGGTATACAGGAGGACAGTGACAGTATATACAGAGTACGGAGGGGGGGGTATACAGAGAACAGTGACAGTGTATACAGAGTACAGGGGGGGTATACAGAGGACAGTGACAGTATATACAGAGTACAGTGACAGTATATACAGAGGACAGTGACAGTATTATATACAGAGTACAGGGGGGTTATACGGAGGACAGTGACAGTATACAGAGTACAGGGGGGTATATAGAGGACAGTGACAGTATATACAGAGTACAGAGCGGGGTATACAGAGGACAGTGACAGTATATACAGAGTACGGGGTGGTATACAGAGGACAGTGACAGTATATATAGAGTACAGGGGAGTATACAGAGGATAGTGACAGTATATACAGAGTACAGGGGGGTATACAGAGGACAGTGACAGTATATACAGAGTACACGGGGGTATACAGAGGACAGTGACAGTATATACAGAGTACAGGGGGGTATACAGAGGGCAGTGACAGTATATACAGAGTACAGTGGGGTATACAGAGGACAGTATATACAGAGGACAGGGGCGTATACAGAGGTCAATTAAAGTTATACAGAGGACAGGGGGGGTATACAGAGGAAAGTGACAGTATAGTGACAGTATATACAGAGTACAGGGGCTTATACAGAGGACAGTGTATACAGAGGACAGTGACAGTATATAAAGAGTGCAGGTGGAGTATACAGAGGACAGTGACAGTGTATACAGAGTACAGGAGGGTATAAAGAGGACAGTGACAGTATATACAGAGTGCAGGTGGAGTATACAGAGGGCAGTGACAGTATATACAGAGTACGGGGGGGTATACAGAGGACAGTGACAGTATATACAGAGTACAGGAGAGTATATAGAGGACAGTGACAGTATATAGAGAGTTTAGGAGAGTATACAGAGTACAATGACACTATATACAGAGTACAGGGGGGGTATACAGAGGACAGTGACAGTATATACAGAGTACAGGAGAGTATACAGAGGACAGTTTCAGTATTTACAGAGTACAGGGGGGGGGGGCTATACAGAGGACAGTGACAGTGTATACAGAGTACAGGGGGGTATACAGAGGATAGTGACAGTATATATAGTGTACAGGGGAGGTATACAGAGGACAGTGACTGTATATACAGAGGACAGTATATACAGAGGACAGTGACAGTATATACAGAGTACAGGGGGGGTATACAGATGACAGTGACAGTATATACAGAGTACAGGGGGGGCTATACAGAGGACAGTGACAGTATATACAGAGTACAGGGGGGGCTATACAGAGGATAGTGACTGTATATACAGAGTACAGGGGGGCTATAAAGAGGACAGTGACAGTATATACAGAGTACAGGGGGGTATACAGAGGACAGTGACAGTATATACAGAGTACAGGGGGAGTATACAGAGGACAGTGACAGTATATACAGAGTACAGGGGGGGCTATACAGAGGACAGTGACAGTATATACAGAGTACAGGGGAGGTATACAGAGGATAGTGACTGTATATACATGGAGTACAGGGGGGGCTATACAGAGGACAGTGACAGTGTATACAGAGTACGGGGGGGGGGTATACAGAGGACAGTGACCGTATATACAGAGTAAAGGGGAGGTATACAGAGGACAGTGACTGTATATACAGAGTACAGGGGGGGGGGCTATACAGAGGACATTGACAGTATATACAGAGTACAGGGGGGGGGCTATACAGAGGACAATATATACAGAGTACAGGGGGGGTATACAGAGGACAGTGACAGTATATACAGAGTACAGGGGGGTATACAGAGGACAGTGACAGTATATACAGAGTACAGGGGGGGGGCTATACAGAGGACAGAGGGGGTATACAGAGTACAGTGACAGTATATATATTGTACAGGGGGAGTATACAGAGGACAGTGACAGTATATACAGAGTACAGGGGGGGGGGCTATACAGAGGACAGTGACAGTATATACAGAGTACAGGGGGTATACAGGAGGACAGTGACAGTGTATACAGAGTACAGGGGGGTATACAGAGGACAGTGACTGTATATACAGAGTACAGGGGGGGCTATACAGAGGACAGTGACAGTATATACAGAGTACAGGGGGGGCTATACAGAGGACAGTATATACAGAGGACAGTGACAGTATATACAGAGTACAGGGGGGGTATACAGAGGACAGTGACAGTATATTCAGAGGACAGGGGGGGCTATACAGAGGACAGTGAGAGTATATACAGAGTACAGGGGGTATACAGGAGGACAGTGTATACAGAGTACGGGGGGGGTATACAGAGGACAGTGACAGTATATACAGAGTACGGAGGGGGGGTATACAGAGGACAGTGACAGTATATACAGAGTACAGGGGGGTATACAGGAGGACAGTGACAGTATATACAGAGTACGGAGGGGGGTGTATACAGAGAACAGTGACAGTGTATACAGAGTACTGGGGGGGTATACAGAGGACAGTGACAGTATATACAGAGTACAGTGACAGTATATACAGAGGACAGTGACAGTATTATATACAGAGTACAGGGGGGGTTATACGGAGGACAGTGACAGTATACAGAGTACAGGGGGGTATATAGAGGACAGTGACAGTATATACAGAGTACAGAGCGGGGTATACAGAGGACAGTGACAGTATATACAGAGTACGGGGTGGAATACAGAGGACAGTGACAGTATATATAGAGTACAGGGGAGTATACAGAGGATAGTGACAGTATTTACAGAGTACAGGGGGGTATACAGAGGACAGTGACAGTATATACAGAGTACACGGGGGTATACAGAGGACAGTGACAGTATATACAGAGTACAGGGGGGTATACAGAGGGCAGTGACAGTATATACAGAGTACAGTGGGGTATACAGAGGACAGTGACAGTATATACAGAGGACAGGGGCGTATACAGAGGTCAATTAAAGTTATACAGAGGACAGGGGGGGTATACAGAGGAAAGTGACAGTATAGTGACAGTATATACAGAGAACAGGGGCTTATACAGAGGACAGTGTATACAGAGGACAGTGACAGTATATAAAGAGTGCAGGTGGAGTATACAGAGGACAGTGACAGTGTATACAGAGTACAGGAGGGTATACAGAGGACAGTGACAGTATATACAGAGTGCAGGTGGAGTATACAGAGGGCAGTGACAGTATATACAGAGTACGGGGGGGTATACAGAGGACAGTGACAGTATATACAGAGTACAGGAGAGTATACAGAGGACAGTGACAGTATATAGAGAGTTTAGGAGAGTATACAGAGTACAATGACACTATATACAGAGTACAGGGGGGGTATACAGAGGACAGTGACAGTATATACAGAGTACAGGAGAGTATACAGAGGACAGTTTCAGTATATACAGAGTACGGGGGGGGGCTATACAGAGGACAGTGACAGTGTATACAGAGTACAGGGGGGTATACAGAGGATAGTGACAGTGTATACAGAGTACAGGGGAGGTATACAGAGGACAGTGACTGTATATACAGAGTACAGGGGGGCTATACAGAGGACAGTATATACAGAGGACAGTGACAGTATATACAGAGTACAGGGGGGGGCTATACAGAGGACAGTGACAGTATATACAGAGTACAGGGGGGCTATACAGAGGACAGTGACAGTTTATACAGAGTACAGGGGGGGCTATACAGAGGATAGTGACTGTATATACAGAGTACAGGGGGGCTATAAAGAGGACAGTGACAGTATATACAGAGTACAGGGGGGTATACAGAGGACAGTGACAGTATATACAGAGTACAGGGGGAGTATACAGAGGACAGTGACAGTATATACAGAGTACAGGGGGGGCTATACAGAGGACAGTGACAGTATATACAGAGTACAGGGGAGGTATACAGAGGATAGTGACTGTATATACAGAGTACAGGGGGGGCTATACAGAGGACAGTGACAGTGTATACAGAGTACGGGGGGGGGGGGTATACAGAGGACAGTGACCGTATATACAGAGTAAAGGGGAGGTATACAGAGGACAGTGGCTGTATATACAGAGTACAGGGGGGGGGCTATACAGAGGACAGTGACAGTATATACAGAGTACAGGGGGGGGGCTATACAGAGGACAGTATATACAGAGGACAGTGACAGTATATACAGAGTACAGGGGGGTTATACAGAGGACAGTGACAGTATATACAGAGTACAGGGGGGAGGGGGGCTAAACAGAGGACAGTGACAGTATATACAGAGTACAGAGGGGGTATACAGAGTACAGTGACAGTATATATATTGTACAGGGGGAGTAGACAGAGGACAGTGACAGTATATACAGAGTACAGGGGGGGGGGGCTATACAGAGGACAGGGACAGTATATACAGAGTACAGGGGGGGTATAAAGAGGACAGTGACAGTATATACAGAGTACAGGGGGGGCTATACAGAGGACAGTGACAGTATATACAGAGTACAGGCGGGGCTATACAGAGGACAGTGACAGTGTATACAGAGTACGGGGGGGGGTATACAGAGGACAGTGACCGTATATACAGAGTACAGGGGAGGTATACAGAGGACAATGACTGTATATACAGAGTACAGGGGGGCTATACAGAGGACAGTGACAGTATATACAGAGTACAGGGGGGGCTATACAGAGGACAGTATATACAGAGGACAGTGACAGTATATACAGAGTACAGGGGGGGTATACAGAGGACAGTGACAGTATATACAGAGTACAGGGGGGTATACAGAGGACAGTGAAAGTATATACAGAGTACATGGGGGGGGGGCTATACAGAGGACAGAGGGGGTATACAGAGTACAGTGACAGTATATATATTGTACAGGGGGAGTATACAGAGGACAGTGACAGTATATACAGAGTACAGGGGGGGGGGGCTATACAGAGGACAGTGACAGTATATACAGAGTACAGGGGGGGTATACAGAGGACAGTGACAGTATATACAGAGTACAGGGGGGGTATACAGAGGACAGTGACAGTATATACAGAGTACAGGGGGAGTATACAGAGGACAGTGACAGTATATACAGAGTACAGGGGGTGTATACAGAGGACAGTGACAGTGTATACAGAGTACAGGGGGAGTATACAGAGGACAGTGACAGTGTATACAGAGTACAGGGGGGGGGGTATACAGAGGATAGTGACAGTATATACAGAGTACAGGGGGGGTATACAGAGGACAGTGACAGTATATACAGAGTACAGGGGGGGCTATACAGAGGACAGCGACATTGTATACAGAGTACGGGGGGGGGGGGGGGTATACAGAGGACAGTGACCGTATATACAGAGTAAAGGGGAGGTATACAGAGGACAGTGACTGTATATACAGAGTACAGGGGGGGGGCTATACAGAGGACAGTGACAGTATATACAGAGTACAGGGGGGGACTATACAGAGGACAGTATATACAGAGGACAGTGACAGTATATACAGAGTACAGGGGGGTTATACAGAGGACAGTGACAGTATATACAGAGTACAGGGGGGGGGGGGGCTAAACAGAGGACAGTGACAGTATAAACAGAGTACAGAGGGGGTATACAGAGTACAGTGACAGTATATATATTGTACAAGGGGAGTAGACAGAGGACAGTGACAGTATATACAGAGTACAGGGGAGGTATACAGAGGACAATGACTGTATATACAGAGTACAGGGGGGGCTATATAGAGGACAGTGACAGTATATACAGAGTACAGGGGGGGCTATACAGAGGACAGTGACAGTATATACAGAGTACAGGGGGGGGGTATACAGAGGACAGTGACAGTATATACAGAGTACAGGGGGGGCTATACAGAGGACAGTATATACAGAGGACAGTGACAGTATATACAGAGTACAGGGGGGTATACAGAGGACAGTGACAGTATATACAGAGTACAGGGGGGGGGGCTATACAGAGGACAGAGGGGGTACACAGAGTACAGTGACAGTATATATATTGTACAGGGGGAGTATACAGAGGACAGTGACAGTATATACAGAGTACGGGGGGGGGGCTATACAGAGGACAGTGACAGTATATACAGAGTACAGGGGGGTATACAGAGGACAGTGACAGTATATACAGAGTACAGGGGGGGGTATACAGAGGACAGTGACAGTATATACAGAGTACAGGGGGAGTATACAGAGGACAGTGACAGTATATACAGAGTACAGGGGGTGTATACAGAGGACAGTGACAGTGTATACAGAGTACAGGGGGAGTATACAGAGGACAGTGACAGTGTATACAGAGTACAGGGGGGGGGTATACAGAGGATAGTGACCGTATATACAGAGTACAGAGGGGGTATACAGAGGACAGTGACAGTATATACAGAGTACAGGGGGGGCTATACAGAGGACAGTGACAGTGTATACAGAGTACAGGGGGGGGGGGTATACAGAGGACAGTGACCGTTTATACAGAGTAAAGGGGAGGTATACAGAGGACAGTGACTGTATATACAGAGTACAGGGGGAGGGGCTATACAGAGGACAGTGACAGTATATACAGAGTAGAGGGGGGGCTATACAGAGGACAGTATATACAGAGGACAGTGACAGTGTATACAGAGTACAGGGGGGTTATACAGAGGACAGTGACAGTATATACAGAGTACAGGGGGGGGGGCTAAACAGAGGACAGTGACAGTATATACAGAGTACAGAGGGGGTATGCAGAGTACAGTGACAGTATATATATTGTACAGGGGGAGTAGACAGAGGACAGTGACAGTATATACAGAGTACAGGGGGGGGGGTATACAGAGGACAGTGACAGTATATACAGAGTACAGGGGGGGCTATACAGAGGACAGTGACAGTATATACAGAGTACAGGCGGGGCTATACAGAGGACAGTGACAGTGTATACAGAGTACGGGGGGGGGGTATACAGAGGACAGTGACCGTATATACAGAGTACAGGGGAGGTATACAGAGGACAATGACTGTATATACAGAGTACAGGGGGGGCTATACAGAGGACAGTGACAGTATATACAGAGTACAGGGGGGACTATACAGAGGACAGTATATACAGAGGACAGTGACAGTATATACAGAGTACAGGGGGGTATACAGAGAACAGTGACAGTATATACAGAGTACAGGGGGGGGGCTATACAGAGAACAGAGAGGGTATACAGAGTACAGTGACAGTATATATATTGTACAGGGGGAGTATACAGAGGACAGTGACAGTATATACAGAGTACAGGGGGGGTATACAGAGGACAGTGACAGTATATACAGAGTACAGGAGAGTATACAGAGGACAGTGACAGTATATAGAGAGTTTAGGAGAGTATACAGAGTACAATGACACTATATACAGAGTACAGGAGAGTATACAGAGGACAGTTTCAGTATATACAGAGTACAGGGGGGGGGGGCTATACAGATGACAGTGACAGTGTATACAGAGTACAGGGGGGTATACAGAGGATAGTTACAGTATATATAGTGTACAGGGGAGGTATACAGAGGACAGTGACTGTATATACAGAGTACAGGGGGGCTATACAGAGGACAGTGACAGTATATACAGAGTACAGGGGGGGTATACAGAGGACAGTGACAGTATATACAGAGTACAGGGGGGGCTATACAGAGGACAGTGACAGTATATACAGAGTACAGGGGGGGCTATACAGAGGACAGTGACAGTATATACAGAGTACAGGGGGGGCTATACAGAGGACAGTGACAGTATATACAGAGTACAGGGGGGGCTATACAGAGGATAGTGACTGTATATACAGAGTACAGGGGGGCTATAAAGAGGACAGTGACAGTATATACAGAGTACAGGGGGGTATACAGAGGACAGTGACAGTATATACAGAGTACAGGGGGGGCTATACAGAGGACAGTGACAGTATATACAGAGTACAGGGGAGGTATACAGAGGATAGTGACAGTATATACAGAGTACAGGGGGGGCTATACAGAGGACAGTGACAGTGTATACAGAGTACGGGGGGGGGGGGGTATACAGAGGACAGTGACCGTATATACAGAGTAAAGGGGAGGTATACAGAGGACAGTGACTGTATATACAGAGTACAGGGGGGGGCTATACAGAGGACAGTGACAGTATATACAGAGTACAGCGGGGGGCTATACAGAGGACAGTATATACAGAGGACAGTGACAGTATATACAGAGTACAGGGGGGTTATACAGAGGACAGTGACAGTATATACAGAGTACAGGGGGGAGGGGGGCTAAACAGAGGACAGTGACAGTATATACAGAGTACAGAGGGGGTATACAGAGTACAGTGACAGTATATATATTGTACAGGGGGAGTAGACAGAGGACAGTGACAGTATATACAGAGTACAGAGGGGGGCTATACAGAGGACAGTGACAGTATATACAGAGTACAGGGGGGGTATACAGAGGACAGTGACAGTATATACAGAGTACAGGGGGGGCTATACAGAGGACAGTGACAGTATATACAGAGTACAGGCGGGGCTATACAGAGGACAGTGACAGTGTATACAGAGTACGGGGGGGGGGGGGTATACAGAGGACAGTGACCGTATATACAGAGTACAGGGGAGGTATACAGAGGACAATGACTGTATATACAGAGTACAGGGGGGCTATACAGAGGACAGTGACAGTATATACAGAGTACAGGGGGGGCTATACAGAGGACAGTATATACAGAGGACAGTGACAGTATATACAGAGTACAGGGGGGTATACAGAGGACAGTGACAGTATATACAGAGTACATGGGGGGGGGGCTATACAGAGGACAGAGGGGGTATACAGAGTACAGTGACAGTATATATATTGTACAGGGGGAGTATACAGAGGACAGTGACAGTATATACAGAGTACAGGGGGGGGGGCTATACAGAGGACAGTGACAGTATATACAGAGTACAGGGGGGGTATACAGAGGACGGTGACAGTATATACAGAGTACAGGGAGAGTATACAGAGGACAGTGACAGTATATACAGAGTACAGGGGGTGTATACAGAGGACAGTGACAGTGTATACAGAGTACAGGGGGAGTATACAGAGGACAGTGACAGTGTATACAGAGTACAGGGGGGGGGTATACAGAGGATAGTGACAGTATATACAGAGTACAGGGGGGGTATACAGAGGACAGTGACAGTATATACAGAGTACAGGGGGGGCTATACAGAGGACAGTGACAGTGTATACAGAGTACGGGGGGGGGTATACAGAGGACAGTGACCGTATATATAGAGTAAAGGGGAGGTATACAGAGGACAGTGACTGTATATACAGAGTACAGGGGGGGGCTATACAGAGGACAGTGACAGTATATACAGAGTACAGGGGGGGACTATACAGAGGACAGTATATACAGAGGACAGTGACAGTATATACAGAGTACAGGGGGGTTATACAGAGGACAGTGACAGTATATACAGAGTACAGGGTGGGGGGCTAAACAGAGGACAGTGACAGTATATACAGAGTACAGAGGGGGTATACAGAGTACAGTGACAGTATATACAGAGTACAGAGGGGGTATACAGAGTACAGTGACAGTATATATATTGTACAGGGGGAGTAGACAGAGGACAGTGACAGTATATACAGAGTACAGGGGAGGTATACAGAGGACAATGACTGTATGTACAGAGTACAGGGGGGGCTATACAGAGGACAGTGACAGTATATACAGAGTACAGGGGGGGCTATACAGAGGACAGTGACAGTATATACAGAGTACAGGGGGGTATACAGAGGACAGTGACAGTATATACAGAGTACAGGGGGGGGGGCTATACAGAGGACAGAGGGGGTATACAGAGTACAGTGACAGTATATATATTGTACAGGGGGAGTATACAGAGGACAGTGACAGTATATACAGAGTACAGGGGGGGGGGGCTATACAGAGGACAGTGACAGTATATACAGAGTACAGGGGGGTATACAGAGGACAGTGACAGTATATACAGAGTACAGGGGGGGTATACAGAGGACAGTGATAGTATATACAGAGTACAGGGGGAGTATACAGAGGACAGTGACAGTATATACAGAGTACAGGGGGTGTATACAGAGGACAGTGACTGAAGGGTTAAAACATGCTTTATGAACTCTTATGTGTTTGCAATGGATGCGTGCTGCCCTGTGTTAGATGCCTTTGTCTTTCATACAGATACCAGGCTTGTGTGGGTCTGGCATCCAAGGTCAGTTCCATACTAGATCAAACCTGTATTACTATTTCTGTGTTATCAAATATCCTGTGTTACATGTTTTGAGAAACTTGTAGAAAACCCATATATGAACATCCGCCTTTTTCTATTCTGCCTGGTAGCCGCTGGCGAGCCAATGGGAGTGTAACGACATGTCAGTTCCACCCATATGCATTGCCTTATATACTTTTGTTAACCTCATAATAAAACAGTGTGAATTTTTACTGCTGTTGTTGTGCATGTAATTGATAGCGTAAAGGTTTACACTCCAGACGTCTAAGAGGCCATCACATCGAGGGTTAAAGAAAATAAGGTCATATCCTTTCAGCTGGGGGCTATGTCCGGAATTCAGTGATCGTCCCTGGATGGTAAGGATAGAGAATTTATTGTCTGTCTCTGCCATACAGGATTGCGGTCATACACTGAAGCTGAATCCGTGTCAGTGTTCCGGGAACACGTGACAAGGTAATATTTAAGTCCGGGACTTAATATTACGAAGTTTTATGTAAAAGCATAAAACAGGTATCAGGGATACCATAGAATCTTTAATGTCTGGGACTTAAAGATACGTCTGAGAAAGGACCAGGCGTCCAAGCGCAATTCTCCAAAGACGTCAGTATCTGGGATACTTAAAAATATAGACCTGGGGTCTATACGTAACGTAGAGAATACCCCGATTTGATCGCCTATATATTCTTGTATGTTTGTAGTGAGATAAGTTCTTATATTTGGTCCAGACGGCTGGTAAGTTTTCGTCTGCCAGATATCTTTACTCAAACACTTTTCTTGCTTCCTGTTTAAAACGCTGTATTTTTCTGACATCTTGTACGAAGGTAAGCGTACCCGTCAAAAGATTTCATGTTCTCATTATACAGATAATATTGTGATATTGTCAATGACTAATTAACTGGTTAAGCTGATGCATGTATAAGTAGAGTGTTGTATATTTTAGATAATTTTCTTTAAAGTTGTACTGTTGATTTATATTACTGTCTGACAATGGGCTCTAGTCAGAGTAAAAAACTGCATATCCCCCGCCCCTCCCTGGTGAGACATGCAAGATGTATGTCGCCCGCAACTCTACCTCAGAGTATTATTTAGTTAACCCATGGGTGGATAATTTAGCGGGATGGACAGAGAAAGCAGGACAGGACCCATTCCTACGGGAAGGCAGTAATTACCCTTTCTATATGGAGATTTAAGAAAAAATGTCAGTTTAGCATAGAAGCGAAACTGCAGAGAACTGTAAATCTTTGAAAATCCCTCTCGCCTCCCCCCTTTGCATTCCAATGTATCCTGCGCTCAGAGACACAAATCTCTTGGCAGCAGTAACCCTTTCACACTAGATGGGATTGCCCCCAGCTCCACTGCTGGAGGGGGCGTCCACTAGCTCTATCCCTAGCACCAATAACCCAGAGTTTAGATAATAGTAAAACACTGTCCCAAGCCCACTATTACCCTCGATGGCTGTATATCTTATTTGCGCAAAGCTTGCAAAGGACGCAGCTATACACATATGAAGGAAGTCTTTAAAGCCTGTGTTCTTTTTTTTGCCTGTCGCTGTGGCTTGTAAACAGAAACCTTCATAGTCTGTTACTGCGTTTTGGAAAAGGTTTAAGGACTGCTGGACAGATGACGCTGGCTTACCTTTGCTTAACTCAGAAAGCTTACTCACTTCCCCACTCACTCATAACTATCAGAACTCCAGACGCTTTGACAGACAGAACCAACCCCACAGTCAGGGAACATTCCAAAGACCCCGCGCACTGACGGGGCCCGGAGGAGGGTATCCCAGCCTTTATTCAACTCTCCCGTCATAGTAAAGATTCACCTCTGCTGCCACTTATTATAAATGGAAGTAAAATTCCCTTTTTAGTGGACAGCGGTGCAACAACCAGTGTTTTGTGTTCTGACCTATGCAGTATCCCCTCTCACCAGAAAAGATAGAAGGTCTCCGCCCCATGATACAGCAATTCTTACAACAGGGTATTCTCAGACATATTGTATCACCATACTGTACTCCTGTGAACCCTGTTGCCAAAGCTGATGGCAGTATAAGATTTGTACAGAATCTCAGAGCGATCAATCAGCTAATTGTCCCAATTGCACCAATTGTTCCAGATGTAAACTCACTCATTTCTGCAATCCCTGCAGATGCTGCGTTCTTCTCTGTATTTGATTTGAAGAATGCCTTTTCAGCATGCCTGTAGATTCACAGACACAATTACTTTTGCCTTTTCTTTTGAGGGTAAACAACTTACCTGGTGCAGATTATTGACGCACCTGTTGTCTCCAGGCCACATTGGGGCCCTGGCAACCTCACCATGGTTCAGTCCTGCTACAGTATGCAGATGATCTGCTGCTCTGTAGTAAAACTGAGGAGGCCTGCCGAGAGGATGATGTTTCATTACTAAACTGGCTTTGTGAATGTGGACACAAGGTGTCCAAAATAAAAATGCAATGGTGTAAAAAGCATGTTGATTACTTAGGTTTTGTGCTCACTCAGGGAGAGAGGAAAGTCAGTCCACAACGCATACAGTCTGTATTGGGCCTGGTCACCCCAACTACCCAGAGGGAACTACTGTCCTTCCTGGGTATGGTAAATTACTGCAGACAGTGGATATCTGATTGCTCTTATTATGATAACATTTTGAGACAAGCCACACTGAAGGACAAACCTAAAACTGTACAATGGTCACAAGAAATGTTAACTGCATATGAAAGTTTAAAATGTATGTTGATAAAAAGTCCGGCACTTGGCCTCCCCAGTTATGTGCTACCTTTCCATCTATATGCAAGGGACAATTGTAAAACCATGGCGGGGGTGCTCACACAGTTTCATGGAGGGAAGTTGCGCCCCGTGGCATTTTTTTTCCAAAGTCATGCCAGTGTCTGTGCAAGGTATGCCTGCCTGCCTCAGGGCTTTGGCAGCCTGTGCAATGGTTGCAGAAATGGCCACTAACCTCACTTTAGGCCACATCACAGTACTCCACACCACACATGATGTCCTGGCAATACTTAAAGGCTTACACACACAGCACATGTCAGCACAACGCCTTAGTGGATATGAAGTACTCCTTTTGAGTAACCCTACCCTTACCATTAAATACACTGCTAGTTCTTCTGGCCCTGCACCCATTCTCAATGCCCTTTTAGGCTTGAAAGGTCCCGAGGATGAACCACCCGACCTACATGACTGTGCTGCTTCCATTGAAGCTGAAACCTCTCCCAGACTTGACATGTCTCCCGTTCCCATACCAGGCGCAGACATAGTGTTTGTTAACGGCTCCTGTAGTAGGCCCAATGACAATACATACCAGGCTGGCTATGCCATTGTCACCCTCCCTGATACTGTGTTGGAAACCCTACCAATACCTTATCAGTCCGCGCAAGCTGCAGAACTCATTGCACTCACTAGAGCATGTCCCTCCCTTGACAACGTCCATCTGCTCACTCAACTTCAAGCTGCTGCGACTAATGCTGATCTCTCCGACTGGACTTACCCAATTCTGCAGAAAAAATCCTAAATCAGGATTAATCTGCAAAGAGGGGAAACCCTGTATACCCCAGTCCAGTGCCCCTTTGCTCGTTGCCCAGTGCCGTGGTGTTGGTCACCGTGGTGAAGCCACAACACTCCTCCTACTAACCAATGATTTTTATGTTACTAATGCCAAATCACTTGTGGACCAGTATGTTAGCAGACGCATCACTTGCCTCAGGAACAACCCTAATAAAGCTAAACACCAGCATCTTGAATACCCCACAAAAGACTCTAGGTTACTCACCCTTTGAAATACTAATGGGTAGACCCTTTTCCTACACCCTGGGCTAAGAAACCACTAGTAATACAGGAAGGAGATCTAGAACTTATAAGGGAAGAGTATGTCAGGTCCCTGATAACAAAACTGAATGAAATTGAACATGAGGTTGTTTGTAAAAACCCTTTTGAATCCACAGGAACCTACACACCCCTTTAAAGTCAGAGACAGAGTCGTGGTGAAGGTGCTCCCCAGGAACAAGAGCCCAGGAGACTTCACCTATGGTCCAGAGACAGAGGTCGTAGCAGTTACCCGGACAGCAGTCCTGACAGAGGAAAGTCCTACCTGGATCCATGCATCCCGAGTAAAAAAGGTTCCTAGACCAGACCTAGAGAGGGAAGCAAGTGATTCCAGTGAGGTACGAACCGGGGCAGACAGCCCTGACCTCCCACCTAGCGAAGAAAGAAGAACAGAAGAAGATGAGGAACCTGTCCCCTATCTTTATCCTGGGGACTATCTCGATAGCCCTACTGGCCCTCATTCACCTCACAATATGTGAAGTCGACATCACACAAACAGATGGGGTCCCCACCTTGTGGTACAATTCCTCCAATACACACGTAGCCACATACATCCTTGATTATTTCATGTTCCCTAGACTTGCTGACAACAAACATTTCATACAGCAGAAAAGGAAATCAGGAATGTCTGAGACAGTATATATTTGTGTTACTGACGAATGGTACTATGACATTAGATATTATGGATCTAATTGTAATTCCTGGGAAGCTGTGGGGTGGAATACAGGAGCAGATTGGAAATATGGCCCATCATTTGCAAAAAATAGATATAGCAAATATCCCCAAAACAAACCTTTAAAAGCCCCATATTGCCACTTCTAAAGATATGGTGGCTATTACTAACCCTACCTTTGAAGACACCCTAGCTATTGAAACTGGTTTCTCTGACATTAATTTTGGTTGGAATGGATGAAGTATAGTGCTAACAAACACAATAAAAGCAACTGTTATGTCTGTGGCAAATCTAGGCCCCACCTAGGTACAGTGCCCCTTAATATACCCCTAGAACAGGAAAATTGTTTTTTTTTCAGCCTTTTTAATGATCACCGATGACCCCACTCCTCCCTCTAATACTCCTGCTAATCGAAAGAAAAGAGCACTCCCAGGAGGTAGCTTTGACCCCCACGTATACATTGAACTGTAAATAAAAACGTAGCCTGGATTAATTATATATATTATAATCAACAAAGATTTGTTAATGATACCAAAGATGCTCTTAAAGGTATAGCTGAACAGCTAGAAGCCACTTCCCAAATGACATTCCAAAATAGAATGGCCCTTGACATGATCCTAGCAGAAAAAGGCGGTACATGTGTTTACATTAGTAAGGTGGAAGGCTGTTGTACATATATTCCTGACAACACTGGTCCCAATGGTAAGGTTACTTTAGCCATAAACAAGTTAGAAACCTTATCCATAGAACTTAAGAAAAATTCAGGTATTGATAACCCATGGAGCCAATATTTTGGGTGGTTTGAAAATTGGAAACAGGCTCTTGTGCAAATAAGCATATTTATACTCATAACTTTAATTCTTTTAGGCATTATAGTTTATTGTGTAATTCCCTGTGGAAAGAAACTTACCTCCAAAGGCATTGATAAGGCCCTGATGTATTATGACATAACCACCAGTCCTGTCACCTCCTCTGATAGTGAGGGACCCGACGATTATGTCCAATATCTCAAGAACTGGAGAAACAAGAAAGGAGCCTCACTCAAGAATCATGTCATATAATAATCATGATTCTAAGAGGGGATTGAAGGGTTAAAACATGCTTTATGAACTCTTATGTGTTTGCAATGGATGCGTGGTGCCCTGTGTTAGATGCCTTTGTCTTTCATACAGATACCAGGCTTGTGTGGGTCTGGCATCCAAGGTCAGTTCCATACTAGATCAAACCTGTATTACTATTTCTGTGTTATCAAATATCCTGTGTTACATGTTTTGAGAAACTTGTAGAAAACCCATATATGAACATCCGCCTTTTTCTATTCTGCCTGGTAGCCGCTGGCGAGCCAATGGGAGTGTAACGACATGTCAGTTCCACCCATATGCATTGCCTTATATACTTTTGTTAACCTCATAATAAAACAGTGTGAATTTTTACTGCTGTTGTTGTGCATGTAATTGATAGCGTAAAGGTTTACACTCCAGACGTCTAAGAGGCCATCACATCGAGGGTTAAAGAAAATAAGGTCATATCCTTTCAGTGACAGTGTATACAGAGTACAGGGGGAGTATACAGAGGACAGTGACAGTGTATACAGAGTACAGGGGGGGGTATACAGAGGATAGTGACAGTATATACAGAGTACAGGGGGGGTATACAGAGGACAGTGACAGTATATACAGAGTACAGGCGGGGCTATACAGAGGACAGTGACAGTGTATACAGAGTACAGGGGGGGGGGGGCTATACAGAGGACAGAGGGGGTATACAGAGTACAGTGACAGTATATATATTGTACAGGGGGAGTATACAGAGGACAGTGACAGTATATACAGAGTACAGGGGGGGGCTATACAGAGGACAGCGACAGTATATACAGAGTACAGGGGGGTATACAGAGGACAGTGACAGTATATACAGAGTACGGGGGGGTATACAGAGGACAGTGACAGTATATACAGAGTACAGGGGGAGTATACAGAGGACAGTGACAGTATATACAGAGTACAGGGGGTGTATACAGAGGACAGTGACAGTGTATACAGAGTACAGGGGGAGTATACAGAGGACAGTGACAGTGTATACAGAGTACAGGGGGGGGGTATACAGAGGATAGTGACAGTATATACAGAGTACAGGGGGGGTATACAGAGGACAGTGACAGTATATACAGAGTACAGGGGGGGCTATACAGAGGACAGTGACAGTGTATACAGAGTACAGGGGGGGGGGTATACAGAGGACAGTGACCGTTTATACAGAGTAAAGGGGAGGTATACAGAGGACAGTGACTGTATATACAGAGTACAGGGGGGGGGGCTATACAGAGGACAGTGACAGTATATACAGAGTACAGGGGGGGCTATACAGAGGACAGTATATACAGAGGACAGTGACAGTATATACAGAGTACAGGGGGGTTATACAGAGGACAGTGACAGTATATACAGAGTACAGGGGGGGGGGGCTAAACAGAGGACAGTGACAGTATATACAGAGTACAGAGGGGGTATACAGAGTACAGTGACAGTATATATATTGTACAGGGGGAGTAGACAGAGGACAGTGACAGTATATACAGAGTAAAGGAGGGGGCTATACAGAGGACAGTGACAGTATATACAGAGTACAGGGGGGGTATACAGAGGACAGTGACAGTATATACAGAGTACAGGGGGGGCTATACAGAGGACAGTGACAGTATATACAGAGTACAGGCGGGGCTATACAGAGGACAGTGACAGTGTATACAGAGTACGGGGGGGGGGGTATACAGAGGACAGTGACCGTATATACAGAGTACAGGGGAGGTATACAGAGGACAATGACTGTATATACAGAGTACAGGGGGGGGCTATACAGAGGACAGTGACAGTATATACAGAGTACAGGGGGGACTATACAGAGGACAGTATATACAGAGGACAGTGACAGTATATACAGAGTACAGGGGGGTATACAGAGGACAGTGACAGTATATACAGAGTACAGGGGGGGGCTATACAGAGGACAGAGAGGGTATACAGAGTACAGTGACAGTATATATATATATTGTACAGGGGGAGTATACAGAGGACAGTGACAGTATATACAGAGTACAGGGGGGGCTATACAGAGGACAGTGACAGTATATACAGAGTACAGGGGGGGTATATAGAGGACAGTGACAGTATATACAGAGTACAGGGGGGGTATACAGAGGACAGTGACAGTATATACAGAGTACAGGGGGATTATACAGAGGACAGTGACAGTATATACAGAGTACAGGGGGAGTATACAGAGGACAGTGACAGTATATACAGAGTACAGGGGGGGCTATACAGAGGACAGTGACGGTATATACAGAGTACAGGAGAGTATATCGAGGACAGTGACAGTATATACAGAGTACGGGGGGTGGTGGCTATACAGAGGACAGTGACAGTATATACAGAGTACAGGGGGGGCTATACAGAGGACAGTGACAGTATATACAGAGTACAGGCGGGGCTATACAGAGGACAGTGACCGTGTATACAGAGTACGGGGGGTATACAGAGGACAGTGACCGTATATACAGAGTACAGGGGGGCTATACAGAGGACAGTGACAGTATATACAGAGTACAGGGGGGTATACAGAGGACAGTGACAGTATATACAGAGTACAGGGGGGGGGCTATACAGAGTACAGTGACAGTATATATATTGTACAGGGGGAGTATACAGAGGACAGTGACAGTATATACAGAGTACAGGGGGGGGGCTATACAGAGGACAGTGACAGTATATACAGAGTACAGGGGGGGTATACAGAGGACAGTGACAGTATATACAGAGTACAGGGGGAGTATACAGAGGACAGTGACAGTATATACAGAGTACAGGGGGAGTATACAGAGGACAGTGACAGTATATACAGAGTACAGGAGAGTATATCGAGGACAGTGACAGTATATACAGAGTACGGGGGGGGGCTATACAGAGGACAGTGACAGTGTATACAGAGTACAGGGGGGTATACAGAGGACAGTGACACTGTATACAGAGTACAGGAGAGTATACAAAGGACAGTGACAGTATATACAGAGTACAGGAGAGTATACAGAGGACAGTGACAGTATATAGAGAGTGTAGGAGAGTATACAGAGTACAGTCAGAGACAGTATATACAGAGTACAGGGGGAGTATACAAAGTACAGTGACAGTATACAGAGAGGACAGTGACAATATACAGAGGGAGTATAGTGAGCATACAGATGAATGTTACATGAGAAGGGGGTGGCCATCATTGTGGAGCCCACCCTCACAGTGTTTGCAATAGGAAAGCCTCAGGCATCATGGCGCCGGCACTTGGTGACACAATAACATGGTATTTATTCTGCCGGTCACGGGGCAGCTGGATGTGTCACATGACTGGAGTCCGGAAATATGGCTGCTGTATCTGTGTCTGTGTATTTCCTAATGTGTGTGATCCTGCAGATGGGATGGTGCCAGCAACAGCAGGTATATATCCTCATTATATTATATATACTGTATATATACACCCCCATTATACATATACACTGTATATATACCCTCATACATATACACTGTATATATACCCCCATTATACATATACACTGTATATATACACCCTCATTATATTATATACACTGTATATATTCACCCCTATTTCTCTAACGTCCTAGTGGATGCTGGGGACTCCGAAAGGACCATGGGGAACAGCGGCTCCGCAGGAGACTGGGCACAAAAGTAAAAGCTTTAGGACTACCTGGTGTGCACTGGCTCCTCCCCCTATGACCATCCTCCAAGCCTCAGTTAGATTTTTGTGCCCGAACGAGAAGGGTGCAGTCTAGGTGGCTCTCCTGAGCTGCTTAGAAAAAAGTTTAGTTTTAGGTTTTTTATTTTCAGTGAGACCTGCTGGCAACAGGCTCACTGCATCGAGGGACTAAGGGGAGAAGAAGCGAACTCACCTGCGTCCAGAGTGGATTGGGCTTCTTAGGCTACTGGACATTAGCTCCAGAGGGACGATCACAGGCCCAGCCATGGATGGGTCCCAGAGCCGCGCCGCCGTCCCCCTTACAGAGCCAGAAGAGCAGAAGAGGTCCGGAAAAATCGGCGGCAGAAGACGTCCTGTCTTCAATAAGGTAGCGCACAGCACCACAACTGTGCGCCATTGCTCTCAGCACACTTCACACTCCGGTCACTGAGGGTGCAGGGCGCTGGGGGGGGGGGGCGCCCTGAGACGCAATAAAAACACCTTTTTTGGCAAAAAATACATCACATATAGCTCCTGGGCTATATGGATGCATTTAACCCCTGCCAATTTTTCCATAAAAAAGCGGGAGAAAGGCCGCTGAGAAGGGGGCGGAGCCTATCTCCTCAGCACACTGGCGTCATTTTTTCCTCACAGCTCCGTTGGAGGAAGGCTCCCTGACTCTCCCCTGCAGTCCTGAACTACAGAAACAGGGTAAAACAAGAGAGGGGGGGCACTAATTGGCAGATAAATATATACAGCAGCTATATCAGGGAAAAACACTTATATAAGGTTATCCCTATATATATATAGCGCTGTGGTGTGTGCTGGCAAACTCTCCCTCTGTCTCCCCAAAGGGCTAGTGGAGTCCTGTCCTCTGTCAGAGCATTCCCTGTGTGTGTGCTGTGTGTCGGTACGTTGTGTCGACATGTATGAGGAGGAAAATGGTGTGGAGGCGGAGCAATTGCCTGTGTTAGTGATGTCACCCCCTAGGGAGTCGACACCTGACTGGATGGTCTTATGGAAAGAATTATACGTGATAGTGTCAGCACTTTTCAAAAGACTGTTGACGACATGAGACAGCCGGCAAATCAGTTAATACCTGTACAGGCGTCTCAAACACCGTCAGGGGCTCTAAAACGCCCGTTACCTCAGGTCGATACAGACACTGACACGGACACTGACTCCAGTGTCGACGGTGAGGAAACAAACGTATTTTCCAGTAGGGCCACACGTTACATGATCACGGCAATGAAGGAGGTTTTGAACATTTCTGATACTACAAGTACCACAAAAAAGGGTATTATGTGGGGTGTGAAAAAACTACCCGTAGTTTTTCCTGAATCAGATGAATTAAATGAGGTGTGTGATGAAGCGTGGGTTTCCCCCGATAACAAACTGCTAATTTCTGAAAAATTATTGGCATTATACCCTTTCCCGCCAGAGGTTAGGGCGCGTTGGGAAACACCCCCTAGGGTAGATAAGGCGTTCACACGCTTATCAAAACAAGTGGCGTTACCGTCTCCTGATACGGCCGCCCTCAAGGAACCAGCTGATAGGAAGCTGGAAAATATCCTAAAAAGTATATACACACATACTGGTATTATACTGCGACCAGCTATCGCCTCAGCCTGGATGTGCAGTGCTGGGGTGGCTTGGTCGGATTCCCTGACTGAAAATATTGATACCCTGGACAGGGACAGTATATTATTGACTATAGAGCATTTAAAGGATGCATTTCTATATATGCGAGATGCACAGAGGGATATTTGCACTCTGGCATCAAGAGTAAGTGCGCTGTCCTTTTCTGTCAGAAGAGGGTTATGGACGCGACAGTGGTCAGGGGATGCGGATTCCAAACGGCATATGGAAGTATTGCCGTATAAAGGGGAGGAGTTATTTGGGGTCGGTCTATCTGACCTGGTGGCCACGGCAACGGCTGGGAAATCCACCTTTTTACCCCAGGTCACCTCTCAGCAGAAAAAGATACCGTCTTTTCAGGCTCAGTCCTTTCGTCCCCATAAGGGCAAGCGGGCAAAAGGCCACTCATATCTGCCCCGGGGCAGAGGAAGGGGAAAAAGACTGCAGCAGACAGCCTCTTCCCACGAACAGAAGCCCTCCCCCGCTTCTGCCAAGTCCTCAGCATGACGCTGGGGCCTTACAAGCGGACTCAGGCACGGTGGGGGCCCGTCTCAAGAATTTCAGCGCGCAGTGGGCTCACTCGCAAGTGGACCCCTGGATCCTGCAGGTAGTATCTCAGGGGTACAAATTGGAATTCGAGACGTCTCCCCCTCGCCGGTTCCTGAAGTCTGCTTTACCAACGTCTCCCCCCGACAGGGAGGCGGTATTGGAAGCCATTCACAAGCTGTATTCCCAGCAGGTGATAATCAAGGTACCCCTCCTACAACAGGGAAAGGGGTATTATTCCACGCTGTTTGTGGTACCGAAGCCGGACGGCTCGGTGAGACCCATTTTAAATCTGAAATCCTTGAACACTTACATAAAAAGGTTCAAGTTCAAGATGGAGTCACTCAGAGCAGTGATAGCGAACCTGGAAGAAGGGGACTATATGGTGTCTCTGGACATCAAGGATGCTTACCTCCATGTCCCAATTTGCCCTTTTCACCAAGGGTACCTCAGGTTTGTGGTACAGAACTGTCACTATCAGTTTCAGACGCTGCCGTTTGGATTGTCCACGGCACCCCGGGTCTTTACCAAGGTAATGGCCGAAATGATGATTCTTCTTCGAAGAAAAGGCGTCTTAATTATCCCTTGGACGATCTCCTGATAAGTGCAAGGTCCAGAGAACAGTTAGAGGTCGGAGTAGCACTATCTCAAGTAGTACTACGACAGCACGGGTGGATTCTAAATATTCCAAAATCGCAGCTGATTCCGACGACACGTCTGCTGTTCCTAGGGATGATTCTGGACACAGTCCAGAAAAAGGTGTTTCTCCCGGAGGAGAAAGCCAGGGAGTTATCCGACCTAGTCAGGAACCTCCTAAGACCAGGCCAAGTGTCAGTGCATCAATGCACAAGGGTTCTGGGAAAAATGGTGGCTTCTTACGAAGCGATTCCATTCGGCAGATTCCACGCAAGAACTTTTCAGTGGGATCTGCTGGACAAATGGTCCGGATCGCATCTTCAAATGCATCAGCGGATAACCCTGTCTCCAAGGACAAGGGTGTCTCTCCTGTGGTGGTTACAGAGTGCTCATCTCCTAGAGGGCCGCAGATTCGGCATTCAGGATTGGGTCCTGGTGACCACGGATGCCAGCCTGAGAGGCAGGGAGCAGTCACACAGGGAAAAAATTTCCAGGGCTTGTGGTCAAGCATGGAAACGTCACTTCACATAAATATCCTGGAACTTAGGGCCATTTACAATGCCCTAAGTCAGGCAAGGCCTCTGCTTCAGGGTCAGCCGGTGTTGATCAGTCGGACAACATCACGGCAGTCGCCCACGTAAACAGACAGGGCGGCACAAGAAGCAGGAGGGCAATGACGGAAGTTGCAAGGATTCTTCGCTGGGCGGAAAATCATGTGATAGCACTGTCAGCAGTGTTCATTCCGGGAGTGGACAACTGGGAAGCAGACTTCCTCAGCAGACACGATCTTCACCCGGAGGAGTGGGGACTTCACCCAGAAGTCTTCCACATGCTTGTGAACCGTTGGGAAAAACCAAAGGTGGACATGATGGCGTCTCGCCTCAACAAAAAACTGGACAGGTATTGCGCCAGGTCAAGGGACCCTCAGGCAATAGCTGTGGACGCTCTGGTAACACCGTGGGTGTACCAGTCAGTGTATGTGTTCCTCCTCTGCCTCTCATACCAAAAGTACTGAGAATCATAAGAAGGAGAGGTGTAAAGACTATACTCGTGGCTCCGGATTGGCCAAGAAGGACTTGGTACCCGGAAATTCAAGAGATGCTCACGGAAGATCCGTGGCCTCTACCTCTAAGAAGGGACCTGCTCCAGCAGGGACCCTGTCTGTTCCAAGACTTACCGCGGCTGCGTTTGACGGCATGGCGGTTGAACGCCGGATCCTGAAGGAAAAAGGCATTCCGGATGAAGTCATCCCTACCCTGATCAAAGCCAGGAAGGATGTAACCGTACAACATTATCACCGTATTTGGCGAAAATATGTTGCGTGGTGCGAGGCCAGGAAGGCCCCTACAGAGGAATTTCAACTGGGTCGATTCCTGCATTTCCTGCAAACAGGACTGTCTATGGGCCTAAAATTAGGGTCCATTAAGGTTCAAATTTCGGCCCTGTCAATATTCTTCCAGAAAGAACTAGCTTCAGTTCCTGAAGTTCAGACGTTTGTCAAGGGGGGTACTGCATATACAGCCTCCTTTTGTGCCTCCAGTGGCACCTTGGGATCTCAATGTAGTTTTGTGATTCCTAAAATCACATTGGTTTGAACCACTCACCACTGTGGACTTAAAATATCTCACATGGAAAGTGGTAATGCTGTTAGCCCTGGCTTCAGCCAGGCGTGTCTCAGAATTGGCGGCTTTATCCTATAAAAGTCCTTACCTAATTTTTCATACGGACAGGGCAGAATTGAGGACTCGTCCTCAATTTCTCCCTAAGGTGGTTTCAGCGTTTCACTTGAACCAGCCTATTGTGGTACCCTGCGGCTACTAGGGACTTGGAGGACTCCAAGTTGCTGGACCGTAGTCAGGGCCCTGAAAATATGTTTCCAGGACGGCTGGAGTCAGAAAATCTGACTCGCTGTTTATCCTGTATGCACCCAACAAGCTGGGTGCTCCTGCTTCTAAGCAGACTATTGCTCGTTGGATTTGTAGTACAATTCAGCTTGCACATTCTGTGGCAGGCCTGCCACAGCCAAAATCTGTAAAAGCCCATTCCACAAGGAAGGTGGGCTCATCTTGGGCGGCTGCCCGAGGGGTCTCGGCTTTACAACTTTGCCGAGCAGCTACTTGGTCAGGGGCAAATACGTTTGCAAAATTCTACAAATTTGATACCCCTGGCTGAGGAGGACCTGGAGTTCTCTCATTCGGTGCTGCAGAGTCATCCGCACTCTCCCGCCCGTTTGGGAGCTTTGGTATAATCCCCATAGTCCTTTCGGAGTCCCCAGCATCCACTAGGACGTCTAGAGAAATAAGAATTTACTTACCGATAATTCTATTTCTCATAGTCCGTAGTGGATGCTGGGCGCCCATCCCAAGTGCGGATTGTCTGCAATACTTGTACATAGTTATTGTTACAAAAATCGGGTTATTATTGTTGTGAGCCATCTTTTCAGAGGCTCCTCTGTTATCATGCTGTTAACTGGGTTCAAATCACAAGTTGTACGGTGTGATTGGTGTGGCTGGTATGAGTCTTACCCGGGATTCAAAATCCTTCCTTATTGTGTACGCTCGTCCGGGCACAGTATCCTAACTGAGGCTTGGAGGAGGGTCATAGGGGGAGGAGCCAGTGCACACCAGGTAGTCCTAAAGCTTTTACTTTTGTGCCCAGTCTCCTGCGGAGCCGCTGTTCCCCATGGTCCTTTCGGAGTCCCCAGCATCCACTACGGACTATGAGAAATAGAATTATCGGTAAGTAAGTTCTTATTTATACATATACACTGTATATATACCCTCATACATATACACTTTATATATACACCCCCATTATACATATACACTGTATATATACCCTCATACATATACACTGTATATATACCCCCATTATACATATACACTGTATATATACCCTCATACATATACACTGTATATACACCCCCATTTCTCTGACGTCCTAGTGGATGCTGGGGACTCCGTAAGGACCATGGGGAATAGACGGGCTCCGCGGGAGACTGGGCCCTCTAAGAAAGATTTAGTACTACTGGTGTGCACTGGCACTTCCCTCTATGCCTCTCCTCCAGACCTCAGTTAGAATCTGTGCCCGGAAGGAGCTGGGTGCATTTTAGTGAGCTCTCCTGAGCTTGCTAATAAGAAAGTATTTGTTAGGTTTTTTATTTTCAGAGAGATCTGCTGGCAACAGACTCTCTGCTACGTGGGACTGAGGGGAGAGAAGCAAACCTACTAACTGCGGCTAGGTTGCGCTTCTTAGGCTACTAGACACCATTAGCTCCAGAGGGATCGAACACAGGAACCTAACCTTGGTCGTCCGTTCCCGGAGCCGCGCCGCCGTCCCCCTCGCAGAGCCAGAAGACAGAAGCCGGCAGAAGCAAGAAGACGTCAAAATCGGTGGCAGAAGACTCCTGTCTTCATATGAGGTAGCGCACAGCACTGCAGCTGTGCGCCATTGCTCCCACACTAACCCACACACTCCGGTCACTGTAGGGCGCAGGGGGGGGGGCGCCCTAGGCAGCAATTAAGTACCTCCTGGCAAAAGCAGCATATATACAGTTGGACACTGTTATATGCATTAGCCCCCGCCATTAATTTTACACAAAATCGCGGGACAGAAGCCTGCCGCTGAGGGGGCGGGGCCTTCTTCCTCAGCACTCACCAGCGCCATTTTCTCTCCACAGCTCCGCTGAGAGGAAGCTCCCCAGGCTCTCCCCTGCAGACTCACGGTAGAAAGGGTAAAAAGAGAGGGGGGGCACATAAATTTAGCGCATTAATCATATATACAGCAGCTACTGGGTGAACACTAAGTTACTGTGTGATTCCTGGGTCATATAGTGCTGGGGTGTGTGCTGGCATACTCTCTCTCTGTCTCTCCAAAAGGCCTTCTGGGGGTCCTGTCCTCATATAGAGCATCCCCGGTGTGTGTGTTGTGTCGGTACACGTGTGTCGACATGTTTGACGAAGAGGGCTATGTGGAGGCAGAGCAAGTGCAGATGAATGACGTGTCTCCGCCAACGGCGCCGACACCTGATTGGATGGATATGTGGAAGGTGTTAAATGATAATGTTAATTCCTTGCATAAAAGGTTGGATAAAGCTGAAGCCTTGGGACAGTCGGGGTCTCAGCCCATGCCTGATCCTACAGCGCAGAGGCCGTCAGGGTCTCAGAAGCGCCCACTATCCGAAGTTGTTGACACAGATATCGACACGGATTCTGACTCCAGTGTCGATGACGATGATGCAAAATTGCAGCCTAAAATGGCTAAAGCCATTCGCTACATGATTATAGCAATAATGGATGTTTTGCACATATCAGAGGTAAACCCTGTCCCTGACGAGGGTTTATATGTATGGGGAGAAAAAGCAAGAGGTGACTTTTCCCCCTTCACATGAGTTAAATGAATTATGTGAAAAAGCGTGGGATTCCCCTGATAGGAAAGTGCTGATTTCCAAAAGGTTACTTATGGCGTACTCTTTTCCGCCAACGGACAAGATGCGCTGGGAATCCTCCCCTAGGGTAGATAAAGCTCTGACACGCTTGTCTAAGAAGGTGGCCCTGCCGTCACAGGATACGGCCGCCCTCAAGGATCCTGCGGATAGGAAGCAGGAAAGTATCCTGAAGTCTGTTTATACACATTCAGGTACTCTACTGAGGCCGGCAATTGCGTCGGCCTGGATGTGTAGTGCTGTAGCAGCACGGACAGATAATCTGTCTGAGGAAATGGATACCTTAGACAAGGATACCATTTAACTGACCCTGGGGCATATAAAAGACGCTGTCCTATATATGAGGGATGCCCAGAGGGACATTTGCCTACTGGGCTCTAGAATAAATGCAATGTAAATTTCTTCCAGAAGGGTCCTGTGGACTCGGCAATGGACGGGTGATGCCGACTCCAAAAAGCACATGGAGGTGTTACCTTACAAGGGTGAGGAATTGTTTGGGGCGGTCTCTCGGACCTAGTTTCCACAGCTACGGCTGGGAAGTCAAACTTTTTGCCATATATTCCCTCACAGCCTAAGAAAGCACCGTATTACCATATGCAGTCCTTTCGATCACAAAGAAGCAAGAAGGTCAGAGGTGCGTCCTTTCTTGCCAGAGGCAGGGGTAGAGGAAAGAAGCTGCACCATACAGCTAGTTCCCAGGAACAGAAGTCCTCCCCGGCTTCCACTAAATCCACCGCATGACGCTGGGGCTCCACAGGAGCCAGGAGCGGTAGGGGCGCGTCTCCGAAATTTCAGCCACCATTGGGTTCGCTCACAGGTGGATCCCTGGGCTATACAGATTGTGTCTCAGGGAAACAAGCTGGAATTCGAAGTGATGCCCCCTCAACGTTACCTATAATCGGCCCTGCCAGCTTCCCCCATGAAACGGGAAGTAGTGTTAGAGGCAATTCACAAGTTATATCTCCAGCAGGTGGTGGTAAAGGTTCCCCTCCTTCAACAGGGGAGAGGATTCTATTCCACAATGTTTGTGGTACCGAAACCGGACGGTTCGGTCAGACCCATATTGAATTTAAAGTCCCTGAACATTTATCTGAAAAGATTCAAGTTCAAAATGGAATCGCTCAGAGCGGTCATTGCAAGCCTGGAAGAGGGGGATTTTATGGTGTCTCTGGACATCAAGGATGCTTACTTGCATGTCCCCATTTATCCACCTCATCAGGAGTACCTCAGATTTGTGGTACAGGACTGTCATTACCAATTCCAGACGTTGCCGTTTGGGCTCTCCACGGCACCGAGAATATTTACCAAGGTAATGACAGAAATGATGGTGCTCCTTCGAAAGCAAGGAGTCACAGTTATCCCATACTTGGACGATCTCCTCATAAAGGTGAGGTCCAGAGAGCAGTTGCTAATCAGCGTAGCACACTCTCAGGAAGTGTTGCAACAGCACGGCTGGATTCTGAATATCCCAAAGTCGCAGCTGATTCCTACAACGCGTCTGCCTTTTCTGGGCATGATTCTGGACACGGACCAGAAGAAGGTATTTCTCCTGGCGGAGAAGGCTCAAGAACTCGTGACTCTAGTCAGAGACCTCTTAAGACCGAAACAGGTGTCGGTGCATCGCTGCACGCGAGTCCTGGGAAAGATGGTGGCATCATACGAAGCCATTCCCTTCGGCAGGTTCCATGCGAGGATCTTTCAATGGGATCTGTTGGACAAGTGGTCCGGATCGCATCTTCAGATGCATTGGCTGATCACCCTGTCCCCGAGGGCCAGGGTGTCTCTTCTGTGGTCGCTACAGAGTGCTCACCTTCTCGAGGGCCGCAGGTTCGGCATACAGGACTGGGTCCTGGTGACCACGGATGCGAGCCTCCGAGGGTGGGGGGGCAGTCACTCAGGGAAGAAACTTCCAAGGGTTGTGGTCAAGTCAGGAGGCTTGTCTGCACATAAATATCCTGGAACTAAGGGCCATATACAACGCCCTGAGTCAAGCGGAGCCTCTGCTTCAAAACCAACCGTGCTGATTCAGTCAGACAACATCACCGCAGTGGCTCATGTAAACCGCCAGGGCGGCACAAGAAGCAGAGTGGCGATGGCGGAAGCCACCAGGATTCTTCGTTGGGCGGGGAATCACGTGCAAGCACTGTCAGCAGTGTTCGTTCCGGGAGTGGACAACTGGGAAGCAGACTTCCTCAGCAGGCACGACCTCCACCCGGGAGAATGGGGACTTCATCACGAAGTCTTCACTCAGATTACAAATTGATGGGAACTGCCACAGGTAGACATGATGGCGTCCCGTCTCAACAAAAAGCTACAAAGGTATTGCGCCAGGTCAAGAGACCCTCAGGCGATAGCTGTGGACGCACTGGTAACACCGTGGGTGTTCCAGTCGGTCTATGTGTTTCCTCCTCTTCCTCTCATACCCAAGGTGCTGAGGATCGTAAGAAGAAGAGGAGTGAGAACAATACTCATTGTTCCGGATTGGCCAAGAAGGACTTGGTACCCGGAACTGCAAGAAATGCTTACAGAGGACCCGTGGCCTCTGCCTCTCAGACAGGACCTGTTGCAACAGGGGCCCTGTCTGTTCCAAGACTTACCGCGGCTGCGTTTGACGGCATGGCGGTTGAACGCAGGATCCTAGCGGAAAAAGGCATTCCGGAGGAAGTTATTCCTACGCTGATAAAGGCTAGGAAGGACGTGACAGCAAGACACTATCACCGTATATGGCGAAAATATGTTGCCTGGTGTGAGGCCAGGAAGGCCCCTACAGAGGAATTCCAGCTGGGACGGTTCCTGCACTTCCTACAGTCTGGAGTGACTATGGGCCTGAAGTTGGGGTCCATAAAGGTCCAGATTTCGGCCCTATCCATTTTCTTTCAAAAGGAACTGGCTTCTCTTCCTGAAGTTCAGACGTTTGTTAAAGGAGTGCTGCATATTCAACCCCCTTTTGTGCCACCAGTGGCACCTTGGGATCTCAACGTGGTGTTGGGTTTCCTGAAATCCCACTGGTTTGAGCCACTTAAGACCGTGGAGCTAAAGTATCTCACGTGGAAGGTGGTCATGCTATTGGCCTTAGCTTCGGCTAGGCGTGTGTCAGAATTGGCGGCTTTGTCGTGTAAAAGCCCCTATCTTGTTTTCCATACGGACAGGGCAGAATTACGGACTCGTCCGCAATTTCTGCCGAAGGTGGTGTCATCTTTTCATTTGAATCAACCTATTGTGGTGCCTGCGGCTACTCGTGACTTGGAGGATTCCAAGTTGCTTGATGTAGTCAGGGCTTTGAAGATCTATGTTGCCAGGACGGCTGGAGTCCGGAAGACTGACTCGCTGTTTATCCTGTATGCATCCAACAAGCTGGGTGCTCCTGCTTCAAAGCAAACCATCGCTCGCTGGATCTGTAGCACGATTCAGCAGGCTCATTCTGCGGCTGGTTTGCCGCATGCAAAATCAGTGAAAGCCCATTCCACTAGGAAAGTGGGCTCTTCTTGGGCGGCTGCCCGAGGGGTCTCGGCATTACAGCTTTGCCGAGCAACTACTTGGTCGGGTACAAACACATTTGCTAAGTTCTACAAGTTTGATACCCTGGCTGAGGAGGACCTTGTGTTTGCCCATTCGGTGCTCCAGAGTCATCTGCACTCTCCCGCCCATTTGGGAGCTTTGGTATAATCCCCATGGTCCTTACGGAGTCCCCAGCATCCACTAGGACGTTAGAGAAAATAAGATTTTACTCACCGGTAAATCTATTTCTCGTAGTCCGTAGTGGATGCTGGGCGCCCGTCCCAAGTGCGGATTTTCTGCAATACGTGTACATAGTTATTGCTTAATAAAGGGTTATGTTATGTGTGCATCCATTGTTGATGCTCTGTTGTTGTTCATACTGTTAACTGGGTTAGTTTATCACAAGTTATACGGTGTGATTGGTGTGGCTGGTATGAGTCTTACCCTGGATTCCAAAATCTTTTCCTTATAATGTCAGCTCTTCCGGGCACAGTTTCCTTAACTGAGGTCTGGAGGAGGGGCATAGAGGGAGGAGCCAGAGCACACCAGTAGTACTAAATCTTTCTTAAAGTGCCCAGTCTCCTGCGGAGCCCGTCTATTCCCCATGGTCCTTACGGAATCCCCAGCATCCACTACGGACTACGAGAAATAGATTTACCGGTGAGTAAAATCTTATTTATACATATACACTGTATATATACCCTCATACATATGCACTTTATATATACACCCCCATTATACACATACACTGTATATATACCCTCATACATATACACTGTATCTATACACCCCCCATTATACATATACAATGTTTATATACACCCCTATTATACATATACACTGTATATATACCCTCATACATATACACTTTATATATACACCCAGACCCCCATTATACATATACACTGTATATATACCCTCATACATATACACTGTATATACACCCCCATTATACATATACACTGTATATACACACCCTCATTATATTATATATACTGTATATATTCACCCCTAGTATACATATACACTGTATATATACCCTCATACATATACACTTTATATATACACCCAGACCCCCATTATACATATACACTGTATATATACCCTCATACATATACACTGTATATACACCCCCATTATACATATACACTGTATATACACACCCTCATTATACATATACACTGTATATATACCCTCATACATATACACTTTATATATACACCCCCATTATACATATACACTGTATATATACCCTCATACATATACACTGTATATATACCCCCCATTATACATATACACTGTATATATACCCTCATACATATACACTGTATATACACCCCCATTATACATATACACTGTATATACACACCCTCATTATATTATATATACTGTATATATTCAGCCCTAGTATACATATACACTGTATATATACCCTCATACATATACACTTTATATATACACCCCCATTATACATATACACTGTATATATACCCTCATACATATACACTGCATATATACACCCCCATTATACATGTACATTGTATATATACACCCCTATTATACATATACACTGTATATATACCCTCATACATATACACTTTATATATACACCCCCATTATACATATACACTGTATATATACCCTCATACATATACACTGTATATATACCCCCCATTATACATATACACTGTATATATACACACCCTCATTATATTATATATACTGTATATATACACCCCCCATTATACATATACACTGTATATATACCCTCATACATATACACTGTATATACACCCCCATTTCTCTGACGTCCTAGTGGATGCTGGGTACTCCGTAAGGACCATGGGGAATAGACGGGCTCCGCAGGAGACTGGGCACTCTTAAAAGAAAGATTAGGTACTACATCTGGTGTGCACTGGCTCCTCCCTCTATGCCCCTCCTCCAGACATCAGTTAGTATCTGTGCCCGGCCAGAGCTGGATGCACCTAGAGGGCTCTCCTGAGCTCACTAAAAAAGAAAGTATTTGTTAGGTTTTTTATTTTTAGTGAGATCTGCTGGCAACAGACTCACTGCTACGAGGGACTGAGGGAGAGAAGCAAACCTACCTGCGTGCAGCTAGCTTGTGCTTCTAAGGCTACTGGACACCATTAGCTCCAGAGGGATCGAACACAGGGCCCGACCTCGATCGTCCGTTCGCGGAGCCGCGCCGCCGTCCCCCTTGCAGAGCCAGAAGACGGAAGATTCCAGGAGAAAATCAGCGTCTGAAGACTCCGGTCTTCAATAAGGTAGCGCACAGCACTGCAGCTGTGCGCCATTGCTCCCACAGCACACCACACGCTCCGGTCACTGGTGGGTGCAGGGCGCTGGGGGGGGCGCCCTGGGCTGCAATTTGTATACCTTGGTTAGCAAAATGCACATAATACAGTTATTAACTGTATATGTGCCTAATCCCCGCCATAAATATTATTAAAAAAGCGGAAGAAGCCGGCCGCTGAAGGGGCGGGGCTATCTTCCTCAGCACAGCCAGCGCCATTTTTTCTTCACAGCTCCGCTGGAAGGACTCTCCCCTGCAGTATTCACTACGAGAAGGGTAAAAAAGAGAGGGGGGGCACATAAATTTAGGCACAAAAGGTAATATAAGCAGCTATTGGGGGAAATTCCACTTTGTATTAGTGTAAATCCCTCTGTTATAAATAGCGCTCTGGTGTGTGCTGGCATACTCTCTCTCTGTCTCCCCAAAGGACTTTGTGGGGTCCTGTCCTCAGTCAGAGCATTCCCTGTGTGTGTGTGCGGTGTGTCGGTACGGCTGTGTCGACATGTTTGAGGAGGACGCTTACGTGGAGGCGGAGCAGGTGCCGATAAGTGTGATGTCGCCCCCTGCGGGGCCGACACCAGAGTGGATGGATATGTGGAAGGTATTAACCGACAGTGTCAACTCCTTGCACAAAAGGTTCGATGACGGAGCTTTGGGACAGCCGGCATCTCAGCCCGCGCCTGCCCAGGCATCTCAGAGGCCATCAGGGGCTCAAAAACGCCCGCTACCTCAGATGGCAGACACAGATGTCGACACGGAGTCTGACTCCAGTGTCGACGAGGATGAGACAAATGTACAATCCACAAGGGCCATCCGATGCATGATTACGGCAATGAAAAATGTGTTGCACATTTCTGATATTAACCCGGTTACCACTAAAAAGGGTATTATGTTTGGGGAGAAAAAGCAGCCAGCGACTTTTCCCCCATCTGATGAGTTTAATGAATTGTGTGAAGAAGCGTGGTGTTCCCCAGATAAGAAATTAGTGATTTCTAAGCGGTTACTAATGGCGTACCCTTTCCCGCCAACGGACAGGTTGCGTTGGGAAACATCCCCTAGGGTGGACAAGGCGCTCACACGCTTATCAAAAAAGGTGGCACTGCCGTCTCAGGATACGGCCGCCTTAAAGGAGCCTGCAGATAGTAAGCAGGAGGCTATCCTGAAGTCTGTGTATACACACTCAGGTACTATTATACTATACTGAGACCTGCAATTGCTTCAGCATGGATGTGTAGTGCTGCAGCAGCTTGGTCTGATTCCCTGTCAGATAACATTGATTCCCTTGACAGGGATACTATTTTGCTAACCATAGAGCATATTAAAGACGTAGTCTTATATATGAGGGATGCACAGAGGGACATTTGCCGACTGGCATCTAGAATTAATGCAATGTCCATTTCTGCCAGGAGAGTATTATGGACTCGGCAGTGGACAGGTGATGCAGATTCAAAAAGGCACATGGAAGTTTTGCCTTATAAGGGTGAGGAATTGTTTGGGAATGGTCTCTCGGACCTCGTATCCACAGCAACAGCTGGGAAGTCGACTTTTTTACCTCAGGTTCCCTCACAGCCTAAGAAAGCACCGTATTATCAAGTACAGTCCTTTCGGCCTCAGAAAGGCAAGCGGGTCAGAGGCGCGTCCTTTCTGCCCAGAGGCAGGGGTAGAGGGAAAAAGCTGCACCAGACAGCCAGTTCCCAGGAACAAAAATCCTCCCCTGCTTCCACTAAGTCCACCGCATGACGCTGGGGCTCCACAGGTGGAGCCAGGTGCGGTGGGGGCCCGTCTCCGGAACTTCAGCGACCAGTGGGTTCGCTCACAGGTGGATCTCTGGGTGCTACAAGTGGTATCTCAGGGATACAAGCTGGAGTTCGAGACGTCTCCCCCTCGCCGTTACCTCAAATCAGCCTTGCCAGCTACTCCCATGGAAAGGGAGGTAGTACTGGCTGCAATTCACAAGCTTTACCTTCAGCAGGTGATAATCAAAGTTCCCCTCCTTCAGCAGGGACGGGGTTACTATTCCACAATGTTTGTGGTACCGAAACCAGACGGTTCGGTAAGACCCATTCTAAATTTGAAATCCTTGAACACTTATATAAGGAAGTTCAAGTTTAAAATGGAATCGCTCAGGGCGGTTATTGCAAGCCTGGAAGAGGGGGATTTTATGGTGTCACTCGACATAAAGGATGCTTACCTACATGTCCCCATTTACCCCCCCACCAGGAGTACCTCAGGTTTGTGGTACAGGACTGCCATTACCAATTCCAGACGTTGCCGTTTGGTCTGTCCACGGCACCGAGGGTATTTACCAAAGTAATGGCCGAAATGATGATACTCCTTCGAAAGAAGGGAGTTATAATTATCCCATACTTGGACGATCTCCTTATAAAGGCAAGGTCCAAGGAGCAGTTGTTGGTCGGAGTAGCACTATCTCAGGAAGTGCTACAACAGCACGGCTGGATTCTGAATATCCCAAAGTCGCAGCTGGTTCCTACGACGCGTCTGCTGTTCTTGGGCATGATTCTGGACACAGAACAGAAGAAGGTGTTTCTCCCGAAGGAGAAGGCCAAGGAGTTGTCCTCTCTGGTCAGAGACCTCCTGAAACCAAAACAGGTGTCGGTACATCACTGCACGCGAGTCTTGGGAAAGATGGTAGCTTCTTACGAAGCAATTCCCTTCGGCAGGTTCCATGCAAGAATATTTCAGTGGGATCTGTTAGACAAGTGGTCCGGATCGCATCTTCAGATGCATCGGCTGATCACCCTGTCCCCGAGGGCCAGGGTGTCTCTGCTGTGGTGGCTGCAGAGTGCTCATCTTCTCGAGGGCCGCAGATTCGGCATTCAGGACTGGGTCCTGGTGACCACGCATGCAAGCCTCCGAGGTTGGGGGGCAGTCACTCAGGGAAGAAACTTCCAGGGACAATGGTCGAGTCAGGAGACTTCCCTACACATAAATATTCTGGAACTAAGGGCCATTTACAATGCCCTAAGTCAAGCAGAACCCCTGCTTCAAAACCAGCCGGTGCTGATTCAGTCAGACAACATCACGGCTGTCGCCCATGTAAACCGACAGGGCGGCACAAGAAGCAGGATGGCGATGGCAGAAGCCACAAGGATTCTCTGATGGGCGGAGAATCACGTGCTAGCACTGTCAGCAGTGTTCATTCCGGGAGGGGACAACTGGGAAGCAGACTTCCTCAGCAGGCACGACCTCCACCCGGGAGAGTGGGGACTTCATCCAGAAGTCTTCCAGCTGATTGTAAATCGTTGGGAAAGGCCACAGGTGGACATGATGGCGTCCCGCCTCAACAAAAAGCTAAAAAGATATTGCGCCAGGTCAAGGGACCCTCAGGCGATAGCTGTGGACGCTCTAGTGACACCGTGGGTGTACCAGTCGGTTTATGTGTTCCCTCCTCTTCCTCTCATACCAAAGGTGCTGAGGATAATAAGAAAGAGAGGAGTAAGAACTATACTCATCGTTCCGGATTGGCCAAGAAGAACTTGGTACCCGGAACTACAAGAAATGATCTCAGAGGACCCTTGGCCTCTGCCGCTACGACAGGACCTGCTACAGCAGGGGCCCTGTCTGTTCCAAGACTTACCGCGGCTGCGTTTGACGGCATGGCGGTTGAACGCCGGATCCTAATGGAAAAGGGCATGCCGGTTGAAGTCATTCCTACGCTGATAAAGGGTAGGAAGGATGTGACAGCAAAACATTATCACCGCATATGGCGAAAATATGTTGCTTGGTGTGAGGCCATGAAGGCCCCAACAGAGGAATTTCAGCTGGGTCGATTTCTGCACTTCCTACAGTCAGGAGTAACTATGGGCCTAAAATTGGGATCCATTAAAGTCCAGATTTCGGCCCTGTCTATTTTCTTTCAAAAAGAACTGGCTTCACTGCCTGAAGTTCAGACGTTTGTTAAGGGAGTGCTGTATATTCAGCCCCCTTTTGTGCCTCCAGTGGCACCTTGGGATCTCAACGTGGTGTTGAGTTTCTTAAAATCACATTGGTTTGAGCCACTTCAGACCGTGGAGTTGAAGTATCTCACGTGGAAGGTAGTCATGCTGTTGGCCTTGGACTCAGCTAGGCGTGTGTCAGAATTGGCGGCTTTGTCCTGTAAAAGCCCTTATCTGATTTTCCATATGGACAGGGCAGAATTGAGGACTCGTCCCCAATTTCTCCCAAAGGTGGTATCAGCGTTTCATTTAAACCAACCTATTGTGGTACCTGCGGCTACTCGGGACTTGGAGGATTCCAAGTTGCTGGACGTAGTCCGGGCCCTAAAAATCTATGTTTCCAGGACGGCTAGAGTCAGGAAAACTGACTCGCTATTTATCCTGCATGCACCCAACAAGCTGGGTGCTCCTGCTTCTAAGCAGACTATTGCTTGCTGGATCTGTAGCACGATTCAGCAGGCTCATTCTGCGGCTGGACTGCCGCATCCTAAATCAGTAAAAGCCCATTCCACAAGGAAGGTGGGCTCTTCTTGGGCGGCTGCCCGAGGGGTCTCGGCTTTACAACTTTGCCGAGCTGCTACTTGGTCGGGATCAAACACTTTTGCAAAATTCTACAAGTTTGATACCCTGGCTGAGAAGGACCTTGAGTTTGCTCATTCGGTGCTGCAGAGTCATCCGCACTCTCCCGCCCGTTTGGGAGCTTTGGTATAATCCCCATGGTCCTTACGGAGTACCCAGCATCCACTAGGACGTCAGAGAAAATAAGATTTTACTCACAATAAATCTATTTCTCGTAGCCCGTAGTGGATGCTGGGAGCCCGTCCCAAGTGCGGACTTTCTGCAATACATGTATATAGTTATTGCTTAACTATAGGGTTTTGTTATGAGCCATCTGTTAAATGAGGCTCGGTTGTTGTTCATACTGTTAACTGGGTATAGTTATCACAAGTTGTACAGTGTGATTGGTGTGGCTGGTATGAGTCTTACCCTGGATTCCAAATCCTTTCCTAGTAATGTCAGCTCTCCCGGGCACAGTTTCCTTAACTGAGGTCTGGAGGAGGGGCATAGAGGGAGGAGCCAGTGCACACCAGATGTAGTACCTAATCTTTCTTTTAAGAGTGCCCAGTCTCCTGCGGAGCCCGTTCTATTCCCCATGGTCTTACGGAGTACCCAGCATCCACTACGGACTACGAGAAATAGATTTACCGGTGAGTAAAATCTTATTTATACATATACACTGTATATATGCCCTCATACATATACACTGTATATATACCCCCATTATACATATACACTGTATATATAAACCCTCATTATATTATATACCACTGTATATATACACCCCCATTATACATATACACTGTATATTTACCTTCATACATATACACTGTATATATACACCCCATTATACATATACACTGTATATATACACACATACACACTGTATATATACACCCCCATTACACACATACACACTGTATACACCCCCATTACACACACACACACACACACACACACACACACACACACACACACACACACACACACACACACTGTATATACTCCCCATTACACACATATACACTGTATATACCCCCATTACACACATATACACTGTATATACCCCCATTACACACACATACACTGTATATACCCCCATTACACACACATACACTGTATATACCCCCATTACACACACATACACTGTATATACCCCCATTACACACACATACACACTGTCTATACCCCCATTACACACACATACACACTGTCTATACCCCCATTACACACACATACACACTGTATATACCCCCATTACACACACATACACACGGTCTATACCCCCATTACACACACATACACTGTATATACCCCCATTATACACATACACACGTCTATACCCCCATCACACACACACACACACACACACACACACTGTATATACCCCCATTACACATACACACACTGTATATACCCCCATTATACACATATCGCTGTATATACCCCCATTTCGCTTACGTCCTAGAGGATACTGGGGTCCATTTAGTACCATGGGGTATAGACGGTCCACTAGTAGCCATGGACACTTTAAGAATTTGATAGTGTGGGCTGGCTCCTCCCTCTATGCCCCTCCTACCAGACTCAGTTTAGAAAACGTGCCCGGAGGTGCCGGTCACCCTGATGGAAGCTCCTGAAGAGTTTTCTGCATTTACTTTATCTGTTTGTTATTTTCAGGCAGGATTGGATGGCACCAGCCTGTCTGCGTCGTGGGACTTGGGGGGGGGGGGGGGGGGGGGGGTACAACCACTTATAGGGTTAATGGTCCCGTTCCCAACTGACAGGACACTGAGCTCCTGAGGGAGCTATTCGCAAGCCCCACCACGTCGAGCGTACATTCCTGTAGCACGCCGCCACCCCTAACAGAGCCGTAAGAATGAGGAGTGGCGAGTACTGAGTCGGCTTCCGGCCATTATGGTGGCATGAGGGTACGGAGACGCACGACTTCTAAACAGGGCAGAATGCGTCTCCGGACACATTACACAACTGCGTCCCCGTACACTGTACACAGTATCCACACTGGCACCACAGCCTTCAAACGGTTCTCTCCATTTTAAGCACCAGATTCCTCAGCCAGTATAAAAAAATCTGGAAGACCTCGCGCCATTGAGGGGGCGGGGCTTCACTATGAGCGGATCCAGTAGCTCTCCAGCGCCATTTTCCCTCTGCAGTGGACACAGACGCTGACTGACAGGGATGTGCAGCTCCTCCGGTGTGACTCCAGATTACCTCAGCGGTACCAGGGGGGAGCGATTATTAGTGTACTACGTCTCCTATCAGGATACTTAGTCTGCGACGCGGCTAAGCTTGGCATTAGCGATAAGAGCGCTGTGTGCTGGCTCCATACTATCTCTGTCTCTCCCTGGAAGGGCTCTTTATGGGTTAATTGTGCTTTTAACCTTTTCCTGTGTGTGTTGTGAATGCTGATTATTTTACAGGACAAAAAGCGATACCTTATTTCACCTATGTTCAAGCCGCTGCGGCCGCTGTATATATTACTTAACCTCTATGCTGTTTATACCTTACGTACACAAGATCGTACCGTGTGCGCACTCTGCGTACCTACGCCGAATGGGCGTAGTAAGTACTCAATTTGCACACACAAGCCTACACGCTGTTAGCACAATGCAGCAGCCCGAGTGGCTGTAGATACACTTTAAACCTTAGCAGGAAATGGGACACGACACCAATTGTATTTAAAAATATGTTGGGGTCCAACCCACCAACGGTTATATTTACTAGCAGGGGGTTACAACAATATTACAATACTATTAGAGAAAAAGGCTACAGTCAATGGTACATACGTTTGTTCGCCAGCGCCACACGGTCCCGGTGCTCAAGTCAATCAAGGTAGATGACCTTCAAAGATTGTGTGTGGCCGGGCATGCAGCTGGCTTTTTATACATTTGTCCAAAACCTAACACAATGGAAACTGTAATCTCTTCACCCATTGGTCACTGGGATGGTCATTTACAGTACAGGAGAGGTCATAGGTCAGTTTGAATAGGTGGGCGATGTCTGGTCCAGGTGCACTTGCAGATGTTCTCCTCTGGGTTCCCGCCGCATATCAAGAGCACAGTAAATACAGTTAATATTAATATTCTGCTCCTGCACATAACTCTTTGCAGGAGCGTGCGATCTTCTGCAAACCAACACCGGAATATTGCTCTAAAAATACCCTACAGCTGGATATCAAACACCACCTTATAACCTAGTTCTGTCCTCTCCTATCCTGTAAAGGTGAATCCCTTTGTTATTATACCCTTTAAGCAAGTATAACTCGCTGGTGCGGTGCAGGGAGACTATGTGTACATTATGCACTATGTGTATTAAATATGTAATGTGTCTTTGTGGCTTTTCCATGCGATTACAAATGCTACCGTAATTACTCATACCACGCGCTAATACACACCACCGCGTGAGCGGCTATACGCAACTTGCGAGTATGCGCACGCATGGCAGAACAAGTACGCGCATGGAGGCCATCTGTGTGGAGTTTGTCCGTGATGTGTATGGCTGTAATATTTTCGACTTCAACTGTGTGTGTGTGTGTGTGTGTGTGTGTGTGTGCGCTGTCGCATTACATTGTCAGGCAAGGAGTGTGTTTCTTGTACAGCGGAGTGTTCCTCTTCACCAGGGGGCTCAATACTGGGTACTCAGGGTTCACAGACTAGCGAGGCTGAACCGGAGTGGGTTAATTCTCTTAAGGGAATGATCTCAACTCTTTCTTCAAAATTGTCCCGCCATGATAAAGAGAAGCAATACTTAAGACAGACTGTGGATGAGTTTGTGAATAGAGACTCGGTCCCCAAACCAGCGTCTCAGTCCCCTCCCAATTGTCCGCAAAAGCGATCTCTGGCCCATATCCTGCAGTCTGACTCTGATGTGTCAGACATGGAGGAGCGTGAGGTGGATTTGGAGGGGGGGGGATGCGGCTCTGTCACAGTCTCTATAAGAGCCTCTATTCCCTATCAGAGATGTTCTCTATATTCCTGATAAGGTGTCAGAGGAGTGTGAGGAATCTTATTTTAATGTAAAAAAGAAATCCTCAGTAACTTTTCCTGCGTCAAAGGAATTGAATACCCTGTTTGAAGAACCATGGGTTAATCCTGATAAGAAACTTCAAATCCCTAAGAGGTTACTCTCATCTTTTCCTTTTCCTCTGGAGGATAGGAAAAAATGGGAAAATCCACTGTGGCCGGAGAGACCCCAGCCCATGTGGACAATGGCCGCCGCGGCACTGAAGGGGTTAACCCCTAGTGCCCGGCGCCATTATCGGGACAATGGGCGCTTGGCGTCATATTTAAAATATTGTGGGCGCTAGATGCTGTGTTTGTACAAATGCCTAAAAATGTATTTTAACAATGTGCCGTGGTCCCGGACCTCTCCGGCGACCGCGGCAGTGAGGGCAGCCCCCGGCGCGCTGAACAGTGTGTGCGTGCCGGGGAAGAGGTGAACCGCTGCAGCCGGGAGATCAGCTCCCGCTGCAGCGATCGGAGTGCGCCGCTGACCGCCAGGGTCCGGGAGCTCCGCTCCCGGCAACGGCAGCGGTGAGCACAGCCCCCCGGCGCACTGAGCTGTGTGTGCGCCGGAGGAGAAGGCTGAGCCACTGCGGCTGGGAGCTCAGCTCCCGCTGTAGCGCGCTCTGGGGGTTGTCTGTGCTGGGGGACGGGAGCTCTGCTCCCGGCGCCTCAGCACACTGGAGGCGGCCAGCCGCGGCAGCCGGGAGGAATGTCCCGGGCTGCCAGGCGGCAGGGGGGGTGCGCCGCAGCCCGGCTCCCCGCCGGACGCTGCGGCGAGGCCACAGATTCAGTGCCGCATACAGGGGACCGGGCTAGCCGGCTCCCTGGCGGTGGGGGGATGATTAGGTTGGTGAGTGCTGGGGTCCGGGAACTACGCTCCCGGCACCTCAGCGCTGCAACAGACACAGAGCCACAGCGTCCGGGACAAGTGTCCCGGGCCGCCGGGCTTTAGATCAGGGGGGTGCGCCGCTCCGTTCGGCGAGGCTACAAAGTGAATGCCGCTCTGGGGGGACAGGGAGAACCAGCTCCCTGGACCCCAGTGGCTGGCAGGCAGGCTGGAGGATGGGGGAAGCCAGCCCCATACCTTCAGCACTGAGAGAGAGAGCCCTAGCAGCCAGGCTGCAGGGCTAGGGGAGCCAGCGCTGGGCACAGTATTTAAAACAAAAACATTGTGTTTTAAATGTAATAAAGTGTATTGTGCTGGGAGGCACTGCAGTGCCTGGGAGTGTGGAGCCTGTGCAGGGCACAGGCTCAGTGTAGATTTAAAGGGAAACACATGTGTTTAAATGAAATGTATTTAAAGGTAAATTGCACTTACTTGGTTGTGTGTCCCAGGAGGGGGGAATCCATGGCTGTGCAGGCTGATGGATTCTCCCAGACCTTTTCCCCAAAAACGGAATACTTTCCCTTCCAGCCTCACTCTTGAAAGGGGCATTGGGAGAGAGAGAAGAAGCTCAGCTTTGAAACAAGCTGAGTGTTTTTCTGGAGCTCCATGGAGATCACCCGTAGTGGCCAGGAAACCTGGACCGGTGAGCTAGGCTGCCCAGCTCTGGAGCCCAAATCCAGGCTGCAGGCAGTGGGCTAGCTCCCGGGCAGGTTTCTGGAAGTCCGTTTAGGAGGGAAAACCTCCGCCAGCCTAGACTGAACGGCACCGGGGCGTATCCTGATCCTCCAGGAGGGGATAGTCAAAGGAGAACGACCACTCCCCACTGTCCATAGAGAACAATGTTAGCTGTGCATATGACCAAGACATGCACAGCTCATGGGTAAACATTGATTGGTTGTACACCACAGGGCGGGCTTACCCCCTGTGGTAATGTGTATTGGAGTAAGATAAAAGGAGGGCAGTTGCCCCATTAAAATTGTATTGTACCATCTTTATTCTGCTGGAACATCTTGCTGTATGCTGTTGCCCCTAGCAATAGGGAAGGGTCTTTTTAAAGGCTATTATTGAGCAAATAAACATCATCTGCCTCAAGAAGATTGCTTCATCTTGTGACCTACAGGGTTATGCCAAACATAGCCCCGTCCTCCGGCTGTCCAGGGAAGCACCTAACGTCTCCAAGTTCCGCCTTCCGCCAGCTACCGGTAGAGGCCTAGCAAGTGGCTAGTGGGGATTCGTCAACACCACACAGGTGTGGTAAGGCAGTGCGTCGGCACATACAGAGCAGAACCGTGGTTCCAAACGCCACGGCAGGTTAGGAGTTTGGTGGTGGCAGCATAAACCCGCCCACAACGCAGTGGGTGGAGTCAGTAACAGGCGGTTACTGACGGTAAGCGGGAATCCCCTATGTGGTCAGGCCTCGTGTGACCTGACCCTCCATTCCGTGCGCAGGAGACGGGACGCGAAAGCGGCGAGTGCTTTCGTACGGAACCATCCTGTCACAGAAATTGGTGGCATAGCGGTGGGATAATCCCAGGCGGCTTTTCATCACCCGATTGGAGAAGCCGAGTTACTCAAGGGAGGAGTAACTGCAGCGCAGGAGAACGCACAAGATGGCGGAATTTAGCGGAATGTGCAAGGATGATCTGGAGAACGTGTGCCAGGAGAAGGGTGTGGATATCCCTTTGAACGCGTCCAGAAGCGTCATGAAGGCGGCGCTCATGAGCTTGGAGGAGTCCCATCGGGCGGAGGTGGAAAGCACTGACGGCGTCAGCATCGCAGAGGACGGCCCAACAGTGGACCTTCGTAAGGAACCGGTGAGACCCACAAGCCCGCCCTCTCTCATAGCAGCAATGTTTCCCAGCAGTCCCTAGCAGGGCCAGGATCCCAACGTCCCAGGGGGGGCGGCCCGGATACCCTAGCAGATCGGCTAGCGGAATTGGGGGAAAGGGCAACGGAGCAAGAGCGCTTGATCATCATCATCCAGATGTGGCGTGATGAGCGGGCACCACAGGCCGTGGTACCTCGGGAGCCGTTGTCAGCTGTTGTACACAGATCAGGACGCGTTCAGTTTGCCAAGTTTGCAGACAGTGATGGGGACATTGATGGACATTTGCAAGTTTTTGAAAGGACTTGTAAACCACACGATCTACCCAAGTCAGAGTGGGTGAGACACCTTGTGCCCACTCTGCATGGAGAGGCCTATCGAGGAGTGGCCACGGAGGACTGTGGGGACTAAGACGAAGTCTCACGGGCCCTCCTCCAGCGATTCTTCATCACTCCAGAGTCGTGCAGGAAGAAATTCAGAGACTTGCCCAAGAATCCTAGCAGCACCCATGAGCAGTTCGCCACCCAGCTGCGGCAGTACGTGGTGAAGTGGGTGAAGGATTCGGAAGCCACTACATGGGACGCACTGATTGACCTGATCTGCAGGGAGCAGTTCTACCGCAGGTGCGCCCCAGAAGTGAAGGAGTGGGTGCTAGACCGGGAGCCACCCAGCTTAAAGATGGCTGCCCAGTTAGCAGACAAGTATGTGGCAATTCGGCCACAGGGGCAGAAGAGCCCAGCCAACAGCCAGCTCCAAAAGACTGTACCACCAAGGGGAGCCTCCTCTTCAGCTCATCATCCCCAAAGACAAGCATCTTCCAACCCGGGTGCTCTTGGCTAACAACCGCACCGCAGCGTCCCTGCAACTGATCAGAGATCATCGGTGCTATGACTGGAGAAGAAGTGCTACGGCTGTGGGAAAATCTGACATCTGAGGATGAACTGTCCTGCATCCCAAGCACCCCAGACTCGTGCTCCAAATCCGAGTGCTGGAGCCCGGCTCGCTTGTTTGACGAGAGGAGATGAGCCTACAGAGACTGTTCCCCCTCCAGTCAGTCCGATAGAGTGTGGCGAGAGACAGGTGCACTCTGCGGAGAGAGTCACCTGCATGGCCAAACAGCACCTACACAACATGTGGAGGCACCTGCAGCCGGTCCACGTGGGACCCCTGCAGGGAGAAGGCCTAAGGGACTCTGGGGCCTCAATCACTGTGGTGAGCCCCCACCTTATAGATCCTGCTGCAGTATTGCAGGGTCGCACTGCCAAGGTCACCCTGGCAGATGGAATGGAGAAATCGGTTCCCATGGCAAGAGTCTACCTGGACTGGGGAGCTGGACCAGAGTTGCGAGAAGTTGCCGTCATGGATGGTCTCCCAACTGATGTGGTCCTAGGAAATGATCTGGGTGGTGGGATCGTCACTACGTTTGTTGGCGCCATTCCCCGGAGTCAAGTTCCACAACCACCGTTGACATCAGCTGCTCCAGCACAGCCCAGCCCAGAGGAAAAAACTACAGCTGCTAGACAACTGCCAGCACAGCCAACCACAGCTTCAACCAGCCCAGAGGAAAAGATTACAGCGGCTAGATCAGCACATCGACCCCGCATGCCTTTTGCCTCTGGTATGCCTACGTCCACTAGCAAAACAGAGGATGTTGGGTCCAGCTCGTTTGATCCTGTGGGGGTGCCCAATGATGCTCCTGACCCAAGTGGTTTGCCAACTCCGGCGGTGAGTATGAGAAACCACACTGACTTTTCCATGACTGACCCCTACCAGACTGACCCTAGTAGTCCCCACCTAGATCCCCCTGTAGTGTGTCCCAATTTAGGAGAGATTGAGGGCCGCAGGCAGGAGTTTAGGGAGGCTCAACCCTCTGACCTATCCATGAAAGGCATGAGGCGCCACTCTGGCAGCGGCCTTGACAGGGTTGGGGCAGGAAGTTTGACCTGGCGGGAAGGGTTAAGGTACAGGGTAGACAGGAAAGTGGGAGGGGATAGACCAGATAGGGAATGTGTCCAACTGGTCCCCCCAGGGAACTTTTCTGCGCAACCGGTGTCGGTTGCCAGTGAAACCCCTTTGGACAGTAACCCTGAGACAGACCGTACCCTGAAGTGCCTGACACAGTGCTTACCCTGGTCTGGAATGTCGGATGACGCCCAGACCAACTGTAAGGCTGGTGCCATGCGTTGGCAGCTGGGGCACTTCAGCGGTTGTGTTGTCTCTGGGCCTCTGCCCATAGGGGAACCCTTGCAGCAAGTTGCTGTGGACATAGCAGGTCCCCTGCCTGTGCGCAGTAGATCAGGGAAGACACGCAGCCTCCCTGTAGTAGATGCCACACAGGATCCAGAGGCTGGTGGTCTGGCCGCCATCACTGTGGCACAGGTAGCGGACGAGGAGGAAGGAGTAGGCCTAGGTGACAGGGTAGGTTTCCTGAGTCATAGGTCAACAGAGGAGGATGGGAGGGCAGGTCTGACAGTTAGGGCAGACAGTTGCCAGATAGGTAAGACGGAGGTGCAGTGCCTGGGGCACCATGTGGGAGGAGACAGGGGTAGGCCCAAACCAGAGGGGGTGGAGGCAACCAGAGGCTGTCCCCGGCCCACATCACCCAGACCGGTACTGACCTTAGAACCTGTAAGGCCCTACGGACACGTTGTCATTGACTTTAGTCCTGTAGTGAACCCCTTGACAGAGATGGCTAGGAAGGGCATTCCCAAGTCAGTGGACTTTGCACCCGCTTGCGAGTTGGCATTCCAGTCATTGAAGGAGGCTCGGGTACCCGCTCCAGTGCTGATGGCGCACATTCTTGACCAGGACTGTGTGTTACGAACTACTGCGCCACTGCACTGACTGGGAGCAGTACCGAGCCAGAAAGAGCCATATGGGCAGGAGCACCCTGTGGCCTGTTTGAGCAGAAAACTGCTATGGTGGGAGGTGGGGTATGCCACAATTGGGACACCTTGGGTGGCAATTGTTTGTAACCAGCCCCCCACCGTGGTGACTTACCACCCACCTGTTAGGTGGCGGCAACCTACCTTGGGGAAATTGGACAGACTTTTGTGGTGGAGCCTTGAACTTGGACTTCAGGTGGACTATTTGAACATTGTGCACCCACGAAGAGAGGGCCACTACCCTATGGATGAACTGTCTAGGCCAGAGCCTACACCCCCTAGGTAGCGTCCCCTTCAACACAAGGGACTGCGGGACCAGGACCCAAATCGTTGGGACATGGGTCCCTGGTTGACCCGCTTGAATGGGGGGGGGGGGGGGGGGGGGGGAGTGTGGCCGGAGAGACCCCCAGCCCACGTGGACAATGGCCGCCGCGGCACTGAAGGGGTTAACCCCTAGTGCCCGGCGCCATTATCGGGACAATGGGCGCTTGGTGCCATATTTAAAATATTGTGGGCGCTAGGCGCCGTGTTTGTACAAATGCCTAAAAATGTATTTTAACAATGTGCCGCGGTCCCGGACCTCTCCGGCGACCGCGGCAGTGAGGGCAGCCCCCGGCGCGCTGAACAGTGTGGGCGTGCCGGGGAAGAGGTGAACCGCTGCAGCCGGGAGATCACCTCCTGCTGCAGCGATCGTAGTGCGCCGCTGACCGCCAGGGTCCAGTAGCTTTGCTCCCGGCAACGGCAGCGGTGAGCACAGCCCCCTGGCGCACTGAGCTGTGTGTGCGCCGGAGAAGGGTGAGCCGCTGCGGCTGGGAGCTCAGCTCCCGCTGCAGCGCGCTCTGGGGTTGCTCTGCTCCCGGCGCCTCAGCACACTGGAGGCGGCCAGCCGCGGCAGCCGGGAGGAATGTCCCGGGCTGCCAGGCGGCAGGGGGGGTGCGCCGCAGCCCGGCTCCCCGCCGGACGCTGCGGCGAGGCCACAGATTCAGCGCCGCATACAGGGGACCGGGCTAGCCGGCTCTCTGGCGGCGGGGGGATGATTAGGTTGGTGAGTGCTGGGGTCTGGGAACTACGCTCCCGGCACCTCAGCGCTGCAACAGACACAGAGCCACAGCGGCCGGGACAAGTGTCCCGGGCCGCCAGGCTTTAGATCAGGGGGGTGCGCCGCTCCGTTCGGCGAGGCTACAAAGTGAATGCCGCTCTGGGGGGACAGGGAGAGCCAGCTCCCTGGACCCCAGAGGCAGGCAGGCAGGCTGGAGGATGGGGGAAGCCAGCCCCATACCTCCAGCGCTGAGAGAGAGCCCTAGCAGCCAGGCTGCAGGGCTAGGGGAGCCCAGCGCTGAGCGCTGGGCACAGTATTTAAAAACAACAACACAATGTATTTAAATGTAAGAGATATTGTGCTGGGAGGCACTGCAGTGCCTGGGAGTGTGGAGCCTGTGCAGGGCACAGGCTCAGTGTAGATTTAAAGGGAAACACATGTGTTTAAATGAAATGTATTTAAAGGTAAATTGCACTTACTTGGTTGTGTGTCCCAGGAGGGGGGAATCCATGGCTGTGCAGGCTGATGGATTCTCCCAGACCTTTTCCCCAAAAACGGAATACTTTCCCTTCCAGCCTCACTCTTGAAAGGGGCATTGGGAGAGAGAGAAGAAGCTCAGCTTTGAAACAAGCTGAGTGGTTTTCTGGAGCTCCATGGAGATCACCCGTAGTGGCCGGGAAACCTGGACCGGGGAGCTAGGCTGCCCAGCTCTGGAGCCCAAATCCAGGCTGCAGGCAGTGGGCTAGCTCCTGGGCAGGTTTCCGGAAGTCAGTTTAGGAGGGAAAACCTCCCCCAGCCTAGACTGAATGGCATCGGGGCGTATCCTGATCCTCCAGGAGGGGACAGTCAAAGTAGAACGACCACTCCCCACTGTCCATAGAGAACAATGTTAGCTGTGAATGTGACCAAGGCATGCACAGTTCATGGGTAAACATTGATTGGTTGTACACCACAGGGCGGGCTTACCCCCTGTGGTAATGTGTATTGGAGTAAGATAAAAGGAGGGCAGTTGCCCCATGAAAATTGTATTGTACCATCTTTATTCTGCTGGAACATCTTGCTGTATGCTGTTGCCCCTAGCAATAGGGAAGGGTCTTTTTAAAGGCTATTATTGAGCAAATAAACATCATCTGCCTCAAAAAGATTGCTTCATCTTGTGACCTACAGGGTTATGCCAAACATAGCCCCGTCCTCCGGCTGTCCAGGGAAGCACCTAACGTCTCCAAGTTCCGCCTTCCGCCAGCTACCGGTAGAGACCTAGCAAGTGGCTAGTGGGGATTCGTCAACACCACACAGGTGTGGTAAGGCAGTGCGTCGGCACATACAGAGCAGAACCGTGGTTCCAAACGCCATGGCAGGTTAGGAGTTTGGTGGTGGCAGCATAAACCCGCCCACAACGCAGTGGGTGGAGTCAGTAACAGGCGGTTACTGACGGTAAGCGGGAATCCCCTATGTGGTCAGGCCTCGTGTGACCTGACCATCCATTCTGTGCGCAGGAGACGGGACGCGAAAGCGGCGAGTGCTTTCGTACGGAACCATCCTGTCACATCCACCAATAGTGGACGCATCAGTATCCAGGCTGTCATGGAAAATAGTGTTGCCTGTCCCTGCTGCAGCCTCCCTGAAAGACGCTGCTGATCGTAAAATTGAGACAACACTCAAATCCTTGTACACAGCTGCTGGGGTGGCCCAGAGACCCACTATTGCATGTGCGTGGATCACTAAAGCCATTGCTAAATGGTCAGGTAACCTAATTGAGGGATTAGATTCCTTGTCTAGGGGGATGTTGTTTTACTCCTGCAATATATACAGGACTCTGCGAACTTTATGGTGGAAGCCATAAAGGTATTAGGCGTGCTTAACGCACGCACCACTGCTATGGTAGTGTCGGCACGCAGGGGCTTGTGGCTACGCCAGTGGACTGCTGACGCAGACTCCAGGAAAGACGTGGAAGTCCTACCATTCACAGAAGAGACCTTGTTTGGAGATGAACTAGACAAATGGATCTCCACAGCTACTGCGGGTAGGTCTACGTATATTCCTTCCGCAGCTCCCCTCTGAATTGCAGTCCTTTCGGACGGCCAAGTTCAAGGGCAAATCCAGAGGTGCTTCTACGTCCTCCAGCGGCGCAAGAGGTGAACCACGCAGACCAGCAACAGCAGGTGCTCAGGAACAGTGCTCAGGCTCTGCTTTCTCAAAGACTTCCGCATGACGGTGGACCGCAATGCCTGGAAGGCTGTTAGGTGGGAGCCTGACTACAATTCTTCACTCAGATCTGGTCAAATTCGTGCCAGGATCCCGGGGTCATAGATATTCCCCAGGGCTACAGGCTGGAGTTCCAAAAGTTCCCACCTCACAGATTCTTCAAATCAGGCATGCCAGTTTCACAAGAGGCAAGTATAACTTTACAGCAGGCCATCCAAAAACTGGTACAGACTCAGGTCATTGTTCTATTTCCACCTCCATCAGTTAAACAAGGGTTACTATTCCTACTTGTTCGTAGTACCAAAGCCGGACGGTTCGGCAAGACTAATTCTGAACCTCAAGTCTTCGAACCCGTACTTACGAGTGTTCAAATTCAAGATCGAGTCTCTGAGAGCGGTCTGGAGGAGGGGGAATTCTTGGTATTTCTGGATATCAAGGATGCGTACCTTCATATTCCAATCTGGCCACCACATCAGGCTTATCTCAGGTTTGCACTGCAGGAGTGTCACTACCAGTTCCAGGCCCTGCCATTTGGTCTCTCCATGGCACCAAAGATGTTCACCAAGGTGATGGCAGAGATGATGTCTCTACTCCGAAAAACAGGGAGTGAACATAATTCCGTACCTGTATGATGAGAAGTTTGATAGACTTCTTGGAAAGCAGCCACTAACCCCTATTGCACACTGTAACTGAAGCCGCTGCGGCCGCTGTAATAAATCCTTTACCTTCGTACTCTATCCCCAGTTAGTGTACACAGTCCCGTACTGTGGCCCTCATTCCGAGTTGATCGGTCGCAAGGCGAATTTAGCAGAGTTACACACGCTAAGCCTACGCCTACTGGGAGTGTATCTTAGCTTCTTAAAATTGCGACCGATGTATACGCAATATTGCGATTACACACTACTTTGCAGTTTCTGAGTAACTTCAACCTTACTCTGCCTGTGCGATCAGTTCAGTGCTTGTCGTTCCTGGTTTGACGTCACAAACACACCCAGCGTTCGCTCAGACACTCCCCCGTTTCTCCAGCCACTCCTGCGTTTTTTCCGGAAACGGTAGCGTTTTCATCCACACGCCCATAAAACGCAGTGTCTCCGCCCAGTAACACCCATTTCCTGTCAATCACATTACGATCGCCGGAGCGATGAAAAAGCCGTGAGTAAAAATACTATCTTCATTGTTAAATTACTTGGCGCAGTCGCAGTGCGAATATTGCGCATGCGTACTAAGCGGATTTTCATTGCGATGCGATGAAAAATACCGAGCGAACGACTCGGAATGAGGGCCTGTGCACGCACTTTGCGTGCACACGCCGGAATAGCTGTGCAGCTTACACTCAGTGCATACACACAGACCGACACGCTGAGAGCACGAGGCAGCTCTAGGTGTGGCAATTACACTATACAAACGCTCAACAGAAACTGAATGCGACACCAGTATTTGATTGTAAGTTGTGGTCCAAAGCAGCAACAAGTAATAATATATTTGAAAAAGGGGATTACAATAAGTTACAATATAAATGGTACAACACCATACAATTCAATCACAGAGAGAGAGAGTCGCACCCAATGATACGTACTCTTTGTCGCTTGCGCCACCCGGATCCGGTCCCCAGTCGTCTGGCGAGACGACCTATGAGTCTTTAAAAAGCAGAGAGAGAGAGTGACCGGCCCAGGTGCAAGGTTTATATACCCTTGCCCAAAATACAATACAATGGGGTTGTATGCTCTCCACCGATTGGTTGGAGGGATGGTTGTTTCCAGTACAGGAGAGGTCATTGGTCGGTTTGAAGAGATGGGCGATGCCTTGATCCAGGGGTGTGTAGCTCTGGATTCCAGCCGCATACCAAGTACATAATAAACACAAATATACCTTTAATCTGCCTTTGCGAATAACTATTCGCAACGACATGCGATCTACTCCAAACCAACACTGGATTATTACTCATAATTATCCGAACACGTAGATATCATGCATGATGCTCTGATCAGTTACTGTCCCCTCGCATACTGTAAAGGTGTATAATTCCCTTGTTGTGCCTTGTAAATAAGTAAAAGTTGCATGAGGGGAAAGGGGAGACTATGTGTAATGTGTTTACTAAGTTTGGGAAATATGTAATGTGTGACAGATATTTCCATGTTCATTAGGTTACTTTGTTATGTTATCTCCAGGCAACATGATCCTACACATGAAATGACCAACCATTCTCAAGATACACACACACACATATATATATATATATATATATATTTATAAGTGTTTCCCTGCTATTATATCAAAGGTTTTCTAGACTGCAGGCTGCCTGTAGTTAATAATTTGAAAACGCAGGCTTATGTGTATCTATTGGGATATTTGTCTCCCATTGTTCTGGCTCCCACCAAACGATGACTTGTTCGGTTTGTGTTTGTCTTTCTTCACAGACCAGGGGGTCTGTTCAAACATTGGAGTGAACAAGACATTGTGTTGGAAGGCTGTGCATGTTTGGTTAGATTAGTGTGTGTGTGTGAACAGTGACTCGACACAGGCTGGGAACTGTGGCATGTGTCTAATCATTTCCATTGCAAGTAAGAATCTTTCTGTAATTGCTCATACCATGCCCGTACGCGCACTCCCGTGGGAGGCGATTGTACGCAATTTGCGAGTATGCGCACGCACGGCAGACTGAGTACATGCATGGATGCCATCTGTGTGGTGTTTGCATGTGGTGTGTGTATTGCAATATTTCTCTAACGTCCTAAGTGGATGCTGGGGACTCCGTAAGGACCATGGGGAATAGCGGCTCCGCAGGAGACTGGGCACATCTAAAGAAAGCTTTAGGACTAACTGGTGTGCACTGGCTCCTCCCCCTATGACCCTCCTCCAAGCCTCAGTTAGATTTCTGTGCCCGACGAGAAGGGTGCACACTAGGGGCTCTCCTGAGCTTCTTAGTGAAAGTTTTAGTTTAGGTTTGTTATTTTCAGTGAGACCTGCTGGCAACAGGCTCACTGCATCGAGGGACTAAGGGGAGAAGAAGCGAACTCACCTGCGTGCAGAGTGGATTGGGCTTCTTGGCTACTGGACATTAGCTCCAGAGGGACGATCACAGGTCCAGCCTGAATGGGTCCCGGAGCCGCGCCGCCGGCCCCCTTACAGAGCCAGAAGAGCGAAGAGGTCCGGAAAAATCGGCGGCAGAAGACGTTCCTGTCTTCAATAAGGTAGCGCACAGCACTGCAGCTGTGCGCCATTGCTCTCAGCACACTTCATACTCCGGTCACTGAGGGTGCAGGGCGCTGGGGGGGGCGCCCTGAGACGCAATAAAACATGACAGAAATACCTTACATGGCAAAAAATACATCACATATAGCTCCTGGGCTATATGGATGCATTTAACCCCTGCCAGAATATACAAAAAACCGGGAGATAAGGCCGCCGAAAAGGGGGCGGGGCCTATCTCCTCAGCACACTGGCGCCATTTTCCCTCACAGCTCAGTTGGAGGGAAGCTCCCTGCTCTTCCCTGCAGTCACTACACTACAGAAAGGGTTAAAAAAAGAGAGGGGGCCACTAATTAGGCGCAGTATTAAAACATACAGCAGCTATAAGGGGAAAAACACTTATATAAGGTTATCCCTGTATATATATAGCGCTCTGGTGTGTGCTGGCATACTCTCCCTCTGTCTCCCCAAAGGGCTAGTGGGGTCCTGTCCTCTATCAGAGCATTCCCTGTGTGTGTGCTGTGTGTCGGTACGTTTGTGTCGACATGTATGAGGAGAAAAATGATGTGGAGACGGAGCAGAGTGTCTGTAACAGTGATGTCACCCCCTAGGGGGTCGACACCTGAGTGGATGTACTGTTGAAAATTACGTGACAGTGTCAGCTCTATATAAAAAAACAGTGGTTGACATGAGACAGCCGGCTACTCAGCTTGTGCCTGTCCAGACGTCTCATAGGCCGTCAGGGGCTCTAAAGCGGCCGTTACCTCAGATGGCAGATACAGACGCCGACACGGATACTGACTCCTGTGTCGACGGTGAAGAGACAACCGTGATTTCCAGTAGGGCCACACGTTACATGATTGAGACAATGGAAAATGTTTTTATACATTTCTGATAATACGAGTACCACCAAAAAGGGGTATTATGTTCGGTGAGGGAAAAACTACCTGTAGTTTTCCTGAATCTGAGAAATAAAATGAGGTGTGTGATGATGCGTGGGTTTCCCCCCGATAACAATTGATAATTTCTTAAAAAGTATTGGCTGCATACCTTTTCCCGCCAGAGGTTAGGGTGCGTTGGGAAACACCCCCTAGGGGGGATAAGGCGCTCACACGCTTGTAAGAACAAGGGCTCTACCCTCTCATGAGATGGCCGCCCTTAAGGATCCTGCTGATAGAAAGCAGGAGGGTATCCAAAAAGGTATTTACACACATACTGGTGTTATACTGCGACCAGCTATCGCCTCAGCCTGGAGGTGCAGTGCTGGGTTGGCATGGTCGGATTCCCTGACTGGAAATATTGATATCCTAGATAAGGATAGTATATTATTGCCTATAGAGCATTTAAAAGATGCATTTCTATATATGCATGATGCACAGCGGAATAATTGCCGACTGGCATCAAGTATAAGTGCGTTGTCCAATTCTACCAGTAAAATGGTCAGGTGATGCGGATTCCAAACGGCATTTGGAAGTATTGCCTTTGAAAGGGGACATTTGGGGTCGGTCTTTTAGACCTGGTGGCCACGGCAACAGCTGGGAAATCCACGTTTGTACCCCAGGTCGCCTCTCAAAATAAGACGCCGTATTATCAGGCGCAGTCCTTTGTTGGCAAGCGGACAAAAGGTTCCTCTTTTCTGCTCTGACAGAGGGAGAGGAAAAAGGCTGCAGAGATCAGCCAGTTCCCAGGAACAGAAACCCTTTCCCACCTCTGCCAAGCCCTCAGTATGACGCTAGGGCTTTACAAGCTCAGGCACGGTGGGGGCCCGTTCTCAATGAATTTCAGTGCGCAGTGGGCTCACTCGCAAGTAGACCCCTGGATCCTTCAGGTAATATCTCAGGGGTACATATTGGAATTCGAGACGTCTCCCCCTCGCCGTTTCCAAAAGTCGGCTTTACCGACGTCTCCCTCTGACAGGGAGGCAGTTTTGGAAGCCATTCACAAGCTGTATTCCCAGCAGGTGATAATCGAGGTACCCCTCCTGCAACAGGGAACGGGGTATTATTCCACACTATTGTGGTACCGAAGCCAGACGGCTCGGTGAGACCGATTCTAAATCTAAAATCTTTGAACACTTACATACAGAGGTTCAAATTCAAGATTGAGTCACTCAGAGCAGTGATTGCGAACCTGGAAGAAGGGGACTACATGATGTCTCGGGACATCAAGGATGCTTACCTTCATGTCAAAATTTACCCTTCTCACCAAGGGTACCTCAGGTTATGGTACAGAACTGTCACTATCAGTTCAGACGCTGCCGTAGGGATGGTCCACTGCACCCCGGGTCTTTACCAAGGTAATGGACGAAATGATATCCCTTCGAAGGAAGGGAATTTTAGTTATCCCTTACTTGGACGATTCCCTGATAAGGGTAAGATCCAGGGAACAGTTGGAGGTCGGTGTAGCACTATCTCAGGTAGTGTTGCGGCAGCACGATTGGATTCTCAATATTCCAAAATCGCAGCTGGTTCCGACGACTTGTCTTCTGTTTCCTAGGGATGATCCTGGACACAGTCCAGAAAAAAGGTGTTTCTCCTGGAAGAGAAAGCCAGGGAGTTATCCGAGCTAATCAGGAACCTCCTAAAACCGAACCAAGTCTCAGTGCATCAATGCACAAGGGTTCTGGGTAAAAATGGTGGCTTCCTACGAAGCAATCCCATTCGTTAGATTCCACGCAAGAACTTTCCAGTGGAACCTACTGGACAAATGGTCCGGGTCGCATTTTCAGATGCATCAGCGGATAACCCTGTCACCAAGGACAAGGGTATCCATCCTGTAGTGGTTGCAGAGTGCTCATCTTCTAGAGGGCCGCAGATTCGGCATTCAGGACTGGGTCCTGGTGACCACGGATGCCAGCCTGCGAGGCTGGGGAGCAGTCACACAGGGAAGGAATATCCAGGGCTTAGGGTCAAGCCTGGATACATCACTTCACATAAATATCCTGAAGCTAAGGGCCATTTACAATGCTCTAAGCTTAGCGAGACCTCTGCTTCAAGGTCAGCCGGTGTTGATCCAGTCGGACAACATCATGGCAGTCACCCACGTAAACAGACAGGGTGGCACAAGAAGCAGGAGGGCAATGGCAGAAGCTGCAAGGATTCTTCGCTGGGCGGAAAATCATGTGATAGCACTGTCAACAGTATTCATTCCGGGAGTGGACAACTGGGAAGCAGACTTCCTCAGCACGACCTCCACCCGGGAGAGTGGGGACTTCACCCAGAAGTCGTCCACATGATTAAAAAACTCGACCGGTATTGCGCCAGGTCAAGAGACCCTTAGGCAATAGTTGTAGACGCTCTGGTAACACCGTGGGTGTACCAGTCAGTGTATGTGTTCCCTCCTCTGCCTCTCATACCCAAGGTACTGAGATTGATAAGATGGAGAGGAGAAAGCACTATATTCGTGGCTCCGGATTGGCCAAGAAGGACTTGGTAACCGGAACTTCAAGAGAGGCTCACGGAGGATCCATGGCCTCTACCTCTAAGAAGGGACCTGCTCCAGCAAGGACCCTGTCTGTTCCAAGACTTACCGCGGCTGCGTTTGACGGCATGGCGGTTGAACACCGGATCCTGAAGGAAAAAAGGCATTCCGGATGAAGTCATCCCTATCCTGATCAAAAGCCAGGAAGGATGTAACCGCAAAAACATTATCACCGCAATTGGCGAAAATATGTTGCGTAGTGCGAGGCCAGTAAGGCCCGACGGAGGAAATTCAACTGGGTCGATTCCTACATTTCCTGCAAACAGGAGAGTCTATGGGCCTGAAATTGGGGTACATTAAGGTTCAGATTTCGGCCCTGTCAATTTTCTTCCAAAAAAGAACTAGCTTCAGTCCCTGAAGTTTAGACGTTTGTAAAAGGGGTACTGCATATACAGCCTCCTTTTGTGCCTCCAGTGGCAATTTGGGATCTCAATGTAGTTTGGGTTCCAAAAGTCACATTGGTTTGAACCACTTAAATCTGTGGAGTTAAAATATCTCACATGGAAAGTGGTCATGCTGTTGGCCCTGGCCTGGGCCAGGCGCGTGTCAGAATTGGCGGCTTTATCCTGTAAAAGCCCTTATCTGATTTTCCATTCGGACAGGGCGGAATTGAGTACTCGTCCTCAGTTTCTCCCTAAGGTGGTTCCAGCGTTTTCACCTGAACCAACCTATTGTGGTGCCTGCGGCTACTAGGGACTTGGAGGAATCCAAGTTGCTGGATGTTGTCAGGGCCCTGAAAATATGTTTCCAGGACGGCTGGAGTCAGAAAATCTGACTCGCTGTTATCCTGTATGCACCCAACAAGCTGGGTGCTCCTGCTTCTAAGCAGACTATTGCTCGTTGGATTTGTAGTACAATTCAGCTTGCACATTCTGTGGCAGGCCTGCCACAGCTAAAATCTGTAAAAGCCCGTTCCACAAGGAAAGTGGGCTCATCTTGGGCGGCTGCCCGAGGGGTCTCGGCTTTACAACTTTGCCGAGCAGCTACTTGGTCAGGGGCAAACACGTTTGCTAAATTCTACAAATTTGATACCCTGGCTGAGGAGGACCTGGAGTTCTCTCATTCGGTGCTGCAGAGTCATCCGCACTCTCCCGCCCATTTGGGAGCTTTGGTATAATCCCCATGGTCCTTACGGAGTCCCCAGCATCCACTTAGGACGTTAGAGAAAATAAGAATTTACTTACCGATAATTCTATTTCTCATAGTCCGTAGTGGATGCTGGGCGCCCATCCCAAGTGCGGATTGTCTGCAATACTTGTACATAGTTATTGTTACAAAAATCGGGTTATTATTGTTGGGAGCCATCTTTTCAGAGGCTCCTCTGTTATCATACTGTTAACTGGGTTCAGATCACAAGTTATACGGTGTGATTGGTGTGGCTGGTATGAGTCTTACCCGGGATTCAAAATCCTTCCTTATTGTGTACGCTCGTCCGGGCACAGTATCCTAACTGAGGCTTGGAGGAGGGTCATAGGGGGAGGAGCCAGTGCACACCAGTTAGTCCTAAAGCTTTCTTTAGATGTGCCCAGTCTCCTGCGGAGCCGCTATTCCCCATGGTCCTTACGGAGTCCCCAGCATCCACTACGGACTATGAGAAATAGAATTATCGGTAAGTAAATTCTTATTTTTTCGACTTCGACAATGATCTACTGGTAAAAGCGCTGTCCAGAGAAAGGTTGCTGGACAGTATTGCTCTCTCAACCAAACTCCTCCAGGATCACGGGTGGATTCTGAACATTACGAAATCTCACCTAGAGCCAACACGGAGGCTTCCATTCCTGGGAATGATACTGGACACAGAGTCGCAGAAAGTGTTCCTTCTGTTGGAAAAGGCATTGTTAATCCAGTCGATGGTTCGGGATGTCCTGAAGTCAACCCAGGTGTCTGTGCATCTGTGCATTCGCCTTCTGGGGAAAATGGTGGCCTCTTACGAGGCGCTTCAATACGGAAGGTTTCAAGCAAGACCCTTCCAGCTCGATCTGTTGAATCAAAATAGCAAAATGATATATGAATAGGCGCACCACACCCCACACAAACAACCAAAAAGTCTCTCAGAAGTAACACCCAACTTCTCAAACAAGTAAAGAAAAAAGAAAATATGGAGGCTTCAATAGGCGTTAGGTGAGGTTACATGGACACAAAGAGTCAATTCCACCCAAGTGAAATAATAAAGTCTTCCCTTAGATTGATCCTTTTACGGCAAAGAGAGGTCTCAAAGTTCTTGAATCTTTTCCTCCTTCCAGATAAATTCCTTTTTGCAGTTAATCAGAAGGTATCCAAAAAGAAAAGGACAATAATAGTGCAATCCTGTGTGGAATTATAACCCAAAAATAAAATGGAATTGCACTCAAATTTCATAAGTAAGAGAAGGCATATATCTCATTTGATTGTGAGTGATTTTCAGGACTTAGAAGATCGTTTTCTTCATCTAAAGTAAGACCTTTAATGGATAATCCTCAAATGCAATGTCCCCAGTTTGTACCAAGCTGCAAGTTCTTAACGGTATGGTAAAGTATTATCAAAAATAAGCGGATATGGATACCCGACACAGCGATATAAAAAACCCATAGTATCAGAGGGGCTTTCTATTTGAGTCGTCCACCAATTCGTTACTCAGAGACCAGGCTAACACTGCTAATCCACTAAAGGTTCTCACCTAAGTGAATTCCTGCTACACCTGAGTATCTAGTTTTTCACTTTCAAGTAGTCGACCCATGAGGATTGGTGGACGACTCAAATAGAAAGCCCCTCTGATACTATGTTTTTTTTTAAATCGCTGTGTCGGGTATCCATATCCGCTTATTCAGGACTTAGAAGAAAACGATCTTATAAGTCCTGAAAATCACTCACAATCAAGTGAGCTTCTCTTACTTATGAAATGTGAGTGCAATTCCATTTTATTTTTGGGTTATAATTCCACACAGGATTGCACTATTATTGTCCTTTTCTTTTTGGGTACCTTCTGATTAACTGCAAAAAGGAATTTATCTGGAAGGAGGAAAAGATTCAAGAACTTTGAGATCTCTCTTTGCCGTAAAAGGATCAATCTAAGGGCAGACTTTATTATTTCACTTGGGCGAGCTTGATATGTTGGACAAATGGTCCGGATTGCATCTTCACATGCACCAGAGGATCCGTCTGTCGCCAAAGGCCAGTATCTCCCTTCTGTGGTGGCTACAGTCTTCTCATCTCTTCGCAGGACGGAGGTTCGGAATTCAGAACTGGATTCTGTTAACCACAGACGCAAGCCTCAGAGGTTGGGGAGCAGTCACTCATGGGGTGCAGTTTCAGGGAAGACGGTCAAGTCAGGAAGTCATCCTTCAAATCAACATTCTGGAACTCAGGGCCATATACAACGCCCTTCTGCAGGCCTCACATCTTCTTCAAGATCGGGCAATTCAGGTCCAGTCGGACAATGTGACGGCAGTAACGTACATAAACCGACAGGGCGGTACGAACAGCAGAGCAGCAATGTCAGAGGGGTCATGAATTCTCCTCTGGGCAGAAAGAAACGCTGTGGCGTTGTCAGCGGTCTTCATTCCGGGAGCAGACAACTGGGAAGCAGACCTCTTCCTCTGATCCCAAGAATTCTAATACGAATAAAAAGGGAAAAGGTTCAAGCAATACTCATTGCTCCTGATTGGCCAAGAAGGGCCTGGTACGCGGACCTTCTGGAGATGCTCCCCGAAGATCCGTGGCCTCTACCTCTTCGCGAGGATCTTCTGCAACAGGGCCTGTTCGTCTATCAGGACTTACCGCGGCTACGTTTGATGGCATGGAAGTTGAAGTCAAAGTCTTTGGATGTTGTGAGGGCTTTGAAGGTGTATGTGAACAGAACAGCTCGTCGCAGGAAATCGGACTCGCTATTTGTTCTTTATGATCCCAATAAGATTGGGTGTCCTGCTTCAAAGCAGACAATTACACGCTGGATCGGACTTACTATCTAGCATGCTTAATTCACGGCAAATTTGCTGTGTCCAAAATCTGTACAGGCCCACTCTACTAGGTCGGTGGGTTCTTCCTGGGTGGCTGCCCGGGATGTCTCAGTTTTACAGCTCTGCCGAGCAGCTACTTGGTCAGGTTCGAACACGTTTGCTAAGTTCTACAAGTTCGATACTTTGGCCTCTGAGGACCTTCAGTTTGGTCAGTCAGTTCTGCAGGATCCTCAGCACTCTCCCACCCGGTTTGGGAGTTTTGGTACATTCCCATGGTACTAATGTGGACACCAGTATCCTCTAGGACGCAAGTGAAAATAGGATTTTAATTACTAACCGGTAAATCCTTTTCTCGTAATCCATAGAGGATGCTGGGCGCCCGCCCAGCGCTTCGTGTTTCCTGCACTGTTACTTGGTTAAGTATCGTTGGTTCAGCTGTTGCTGTTCCGGTTTCCAGTTTGGTTTCGTCTTGTTTGTGTGCGCTGGTTCGGAATCTCACCACTGTCCTTATCTATCCTTCTCTCAAAGTATGTCCGTCTCCTCGGGCACAGTTTCCTAGACTGATTCTGGTAGGAGGGGCATAGAGGGAGGAGCCAGCCCACACTATCAAATTCTTAAAGTGCCCATGGCTCCTAGTGGACCCATCTATACCCCATGGTACTAAATGGATCCTAGTATCCTCTACAGACTACAAGAAAAGGATTTACCGGTAGGTACTTAAAAATCCTATTTTCTCCGCAGCACGGGGGGCTGATGTCTGGTGACCGGGCAGTAATGGGACCCCCTCTTTCATGGGGGAGATGGTTTCTGGAATGTAATAGACGCCTCGTCTCTGGCTGGTCCTGACCATACAGCTGCTCTCTTGTGTCGGCTCTTGTGTCAGTGTCGGCAATGTTTGCTATTCGGGAGTACATTTGGCGAGGACAAGCCCTCTCTGATCTCTGACTGGCGTTCTGTCTCCTGCGCCTCCAGGTGTGCCTGTCCTGCCCCGGAGAGCTGAGGAACACCTCTGAGGTCTCCCGCCACTGCTCGCTGACCCCTGGAGCGAGGATCCTGGGCCGCTGCTGTGTTACTGACCACGCCCAGAGCCATGTGATTATAGGGTATGTCCTGGTCACCTACCTCCCGCTATAACTCATACCTGGCTGTATCTTCTTATCCGTCTAATGTTCTCCTGCAGGCTGGACCTCTGGAACTGCTCGCTCTCTCACCTGGACCCTGGAGTGCGCCTGACCGCTGCTGCCGCCGTTATGTGAGACTGCTGTAATTACCCCTCCGTACATTCTAGCTGTGATCAGTGCCAGGCTGTGCCCTCACCCATAGCCTGACACTGCCTCAGAGGGCACTGTGTAATGGTACCAAACTCTCCCTGCAGAGACATCTCCCAGAATCCTCTGCAGGAGCTGCCGCCTGACTTCTTCCAGGGACTCACCGGCCTGGAGTACATGTAGGTATCAGCGCCTCCGTGGCCTCTGCTGGCTGCAGCCTGGCATGAGAGGGTTAACGCTTTGTCTTCTATCAGAGCGCTGCCCGTAAACATCAGCTGCCCCGGGGGCGAGGGTGCATGGGAGAGCGCGACGGTCACCGCGGGGGCACAGATCTGTCAGCAGCAGAGAGATGCCTGCAACACTACTGGAGGCCAGGGTAAGTGCCCCCCATGGTTCTAGCACACTGTTATATGTCACATTCATAGCTCCTGCCCTGCGCTCTTACCGGCCGTGTTTATACTATTCCGGAGCCTACTCAGTCTCTCCCCTCTTCCTGCGTACAAAGCGCTCATAACAGGAGGTTCTCTCATACACCAGTGCAGCATATAACACCGGGCAGGTGGGGGTGCGCTTCTAATACAGAGCGGGGGGCTGTCTCTAGTAGAGAGCAGTTTGGGGGGTGCGTCTCTAGTAGAGAGCAGTTTGGGGGGTGCGCCCCTAGTAGAGAGCAGTTTGGTGGGTGCGCCCCTAGTAGAGAGCAGTTTGGTGGGTGCGCCCCTAGTAGAGAGCAGTTTGGGGGGTGCGCCCCTAGTAGAGAGCAGTTTGGGGGATGCGCCCCTAGTAGAGAGCAGTTTGGGGGGTGCGCCCCTAGTAGAGAGCAGTTTGGGGGGTGCGCCCCTAGTAGAGAGCAGTTTGGGGGGTGCGCCCCTAGTAGAGAGCAGTTTGGGGGGTGCGCCCCTAGTAGAGCAGTTTGGGTGGTGCGCCTCTAGTAGAGAGCAGTTTGGGGGTGCGCCCCTAGTAGAGAGCAGTTTGGGGGGTGCGCCCCTAGTAGAGAGCAGTTTGGGGGGTGCGCCCCTAGTAGAGAGCAGTTTGGGGGGTGCACCCCTAGTAGAGAGCAGTTTGGGGGGTGCGCCCCTAGTAGAGAGCAGTTTGGGGGGTGCGCCCCTAGTAGAGAGCAGTTTGGGGGGTGCGCCCCTAGTAGAGAGCAGTTTGGGGGGTGCGCCCCTAGTAGAGAGCAGTTTGGGGGGTGCGCCCCTAGTAGAGAGCAGTTTGGGGGGTGCGCCCCTAGTAGAGAGCAGTTATAGAGGTGTGCGCCTCTAGTAGAGAGCAGATGGGAGGTGTGCCTCTAATATAGAGCAATTTGGGGTGTGCGCCTCTAGTAGAGAGCGGGGGGCTGTCTCTAATGGAGAGCAGTTAGGGGGCGTGTGTCTAATAGAGAGCAGTTAGGGTGCATGTGTCTGTAATAGAGAGCAGTTAATGCCATGTGCCTCTAATAGAGAGCAGATGGGAGGTGTGCCTGTAATATAGAGCAGTTAGGGGTGTGTCCCTCTAGTAGAGAGCAGTTAGGGGCGTGTGCCTCTAATAGAGAGCAGTTAGGGGCGTGTGCCTCTAATAGAGAGCAGTTAGGGGCGTGTGCCTCTAATAGAGAGCAGTTTGGGGCGTTTGCCTCTAATAGAAAGCAGTTTGGGGCGTGTGCCTCTAATAGAGAGCAGTTTGGGGCGTGTGCCTCTAATAGAGAGCAGTTTGGGGCGTGTGCCTCTAATAGAGAGCAGTTTGGGGCGTGTGCCTCTAATAGAGAGCAGTTTGGGGCGTGTGCCTCTAATAGAGAGCAGTTTGGGGCGTGTGCCTCTAATAGAGAGCAGTTTGGGATGTGTGCCTCTAACAGAGCAGTTTGGGATGTGCGCCTCTAATAGAGAGCAGTTTGCAATGTGTGCCTCTAATAGAGAGCAGGTGGGAGGCGTGTCTGTCTAATAGAGAGCAGTTAGGGGAGGTATGCCTCTAATAGAGAGCAGTTAGGGGAGGTGTGCCTCTAATAGAGAGCAGTATGGGATGTGTGCCTCTTATAGAGAGCGGGGGGCTGCCTCTAATACAGAGCAGTTAGGGGGCATGTGTCTCTAATAGAGAGCAGTTAGGGGTGTGTGCCTCTAATAGAGAGCAGATGGGAGGTGTGCCTCTAATATAGAGCAGTTAGGGGTGTATGCCTCTAATAGAGAACAGTTAGGGGTGTGTCCCTCTAATAGAGAGCAGTTAGGGCTGTGTGCCTCTAATAGAAAGCGGGGGGCTGTCTCTAATAGAGAGCAGTTAAGGGGCGTGTGCCTCTAATAGAGAGCAGTTAGGGGAGGTGTGTTGGTCTCTAATAGAGAGCAGTTAGGGGAAGTGTGCCTCTAATAGAGAGCAGTTAGGGGAGGTGTGTTGGTCTCTAATAGAGAGCAGTTAGGGGAAGTGTGCCTCTAATAGAGAGCAGTTAGGGGAGGTGTGCCTCTAATAGAGAGCAGTTAGGGGATCTGTGCCTCTAATAGAGAGCAGTTAGGGGATCTGTGCCTCTAATAGAGAGCAGTTAGGGGATCTGTGCCTCTAATAGAGAGCAGTTAGGGGATCTGTGCCTCTAATAGAGAGCAGTTAGGGGATCTTTGCCTCTAATAGAGAGCAGTTAGGGGATCTGTGCCTCTAATAGAGAGCAGTTTGGGGATGTGCGCCTCTAATAGAGAACAGTTTGCAATGTGTGCCTCTAATAGAGAGCAGGTGGGAGGCGTGTCTGTCTAATAGAGAGCAGTTAGGGGTGTGTGGCCTCTAATAGAGAGCAGATGGGAGGTGTGCCTCTAATATAGAGCAGTTAGGGGTGTATGCCTCTAATAGAGAACAGTTAGGGGTGTGTCCCTCTAATAGAGAGCAGTTAGGGGTGTGTGCCTCTAATAGAGAGCGGGGGGGGTCTGTCTCTAATAGAGAGCAGTTAAGGGGCTTGAGCCTCTAATAGAGAGCAGTTAGGGGAGGTGTGCCTCTAATAGAGAGCAGTTAGGGGAGATGTGCCTCTAATAGAGAGCAGTTAGGGGAGGTGTGCCTCTAATAGAGAGCAGTTAGGGGAGGTGTGCCTCTAATAGAGAGCAGTTAGGGGAGGTGTGCCTCTAATAGAGAGCAGTTAAGGGAGGTGTGTGGGTCTCTAATAGAGAGCAGTTAGGGGAGGTGTGGGGGTCTCTAAGAGAGCAGTTAGGGGAGGTGTGCCTCTAATAGAGAGCAGTTAGGGGAGGTGTGTGGGTCTCTAATAGAGAGCAGTTAGGGGAGGTGTGCATCTAATAGAGAGCAGTTAGGGGAGGTGTGTGGATCTCTAATAGAGAGCAGTTAGGGGAGGTGTGTGCATCTCTAATAGAGAGCAGTTAGGGGAGGTGTGTGCATCTCTAATAGAGAGCAGTTAGGGGATGTGTGTGCATCTCTAATAGAGAGCAGTTAGGGGAGGTGTGTGGGTCTCTAATAGAGAGCAGTTAGGGGAGGTGTGTGGGTCTCTAAGAGAGCAGTTAGTGGAGGTGTGCATCTAATAGAGAGCAGTTAGGGGAGGTGTGCCTCTAATAGAGAGCAGTTAGGGGAGGTGTGCCTCTAATAGAGAGCAGTTAGGGGAGGTGTGCCTCTAATAGAGAGCAGTTAGGGGAGGTGTGCCTCTAATAGAGAGCAGTTAGGGGAGGTGTGCCTCTAATAGAGAGCAGTTAGGGGAGGTGTGCATCTAATAGAGAGCAGTTAGGGGAGGTGTGCCTCTAATAGAGAGCAGTTAGGGGAGGTGTGTGGGTCTCTAATAGAGAGCAGTTAGGGGAGGTGTGTGGGTCTCTAAGAGAGCAGTTAGGGGAGGTGTGGGGGTCTCTAAGAGAGCAGTTAGGGGAGGTGTGCCTCTAATAGAGAGCAGTTAGGGGAGGTGTGTGGGTCTCTAATGGAGAGCAGTTAGGGGAGGTGTGCATCTAATAGAGAGCAGTTAGGGGAGGTGTGTGGATCTCTAATAGAGAGCAGTTAGGGGAGGTGTGTGCGTCTCTAATAGAGAGCAGTTAGGGGAGGTGTGCCTCTAATAGAGAGCAGTTAGGGGAGGTGTGTGGGTCTCTAATAGAGAGCAGTTAGGGGAGGCGTGTGGGTCTCTAAGAGAGCAGTTAGTGGAGGTGTGCCTCTAATAGAGAGCAGTTAGGGGAGGTGTGCCTCTAATAGAGAGCAGTTAGGGGAGGTGTGCCTCTAATAGAGAGCAGTTGGGGGGCGTGTGCCTCTAATAGGAGCAGGTGGTGTCGGGGAATGGCGGCACTCATGTGGAACCTGCATAACACACGACATGTGACTCTGTCTCCTCTCAGCTTTGCTGTGTCCAGAGAACTCGCTGTGCGCGCCTGATGGACCAGGGTACACGCAATGCGTCTGTGCATCGGGGTTTATGGGATACAAGTGCCTGAGACAGGTGAGAAGGGGACTGGGTGGGGGTCCATAGAGGTTACAGAGATGAGCATGGCGCGGTACGTGTGTTGGAGAGAGGAGAGGACGGTGCGGTACGTGTGTTGGAGTGATGGGAGGACGGTGCGGTACGTGTGTTGGAGGGATTGGAGGACGGTGCGGTACGTGTGTTGGAGTGATGGGAGGACGGTGCGGTACGTGTGTTGGAGGGATGGCGCGGTACGTGTGTTGGATGGAGGAGAGGACGGTGCGGTACGTGTGTCGGAGGGAGGAGAGGACGGCGCGGTACGTGTGTTGGAGGGAGGAGAGGACGGCGCGGTACATGTGTTGGAGGGATGGGAGGATGGTGCGGTACGTGTGTTGGAGGGAGGAGAGGACGGTACGGTATGTGTGTTGGAGGGAGAAGAGGACGGTGCGGTACGTGTGTTGGAGGGATGGGAGGACGGTGCGGTACGTGTGTCGGAGGGAGGAGAGGCGGCGCGGTACGTGTGTTGGAGGGAGGAGAGGACGGCGCGGTACGTGTGTTGGAGGGAGGAGAGGACGGTGCGGTACGTGTGTTGGAGGGATGGGAGGACGGTGCGGTACGTGTGTTGGAGGGAGGAGAGGACTGTGCGGTACGTGTGTTGGAGGGAGGAGAGGACGGTGCGGTACGTGTGTTGGAGGGAGGAGAGGACGGTGCGGTACGTGTGTTGGAGGGAGGAGAGGACGGTGCGGTACGTGTGTTGGAGGGAGGAGAGGACGGTGCGGTACGTGTGTTGGAGGGAGGAGAGGACGGTGCGGTACGTGTGTTGGATGGAGGAGAGGACGGTGCAGTACGTGTGTTGGAGGGTGGAGATGATTGTGCGGTACGTGTGTTGGAGGGAGGAGAGGACGGTGCGGTACGTGTGTTGGAGGGAGGAGAGGACGGTGCGGTACGTGTGTTGGAGGGAGGAGAGGACGGTGCGGTACGTGTGTTGGAGGGAGGAGAGGACGGTGCGGTACGTGTGTTGGATGGAGGAGAGGACGGTGCGGTACGTGTGTTGGAGGGTGGAGATGATTGTGCGGTACGTGTGTTGGAGGGATGGGAGGAAGGCGCGGTACGTGTGTTGGAGGGAGGAGAGGACGGTGCGGTACGTGTGTTGGAGGGAGGAGAGGACGGTGCGGTACGTGTGTTGAATGGAGGAGAGGACGGTGCGGTACGTGTGTTGGAGGGAGGAGAGGACGGTGCGGTACGTGTGTTGGAGGGAGGAGAGGACGGTGCGGTACGTGTGTTGGAGGGATGGGAGGACGGTGCGGTACGTGTTACGATTCCTGTACTCCAGACTGGAGAAGATCTTATGGCAGAGATCTGAGTACAGGAATGAAATACAGGTTGTGGGAGCTGGAAAGCCTAGTAACCCCTGGCACCCTAACTCCGTTGTCTCGCCCGTGTTATCAGAAATCCCCTGCGAGACTATGGTTGCTTGAGCCCATGGCAGCCGCGTTCGAAGGGCGGATTATGTCTGCCCAACCCCGATGCCCCCGCAGGTCTTAATGGGAGACAAGGGGAAGTCCGAGACAGGGTGATAACAAGGGGCCCTCTGACTAAGCAACCAAGCCAGGGGTTACAAGCTAACTTAACTAAATCAAAAGGTATGTGCGGACTAGCCGCCAGGGAAAAGGACAACCAAAGATCCACTGATCCGACACTCCTATCCGGCACCGCTGGACACCAGAGTGGATCTTGTGGAAGCGGAATCCTCCGCAAAGCTCCAGAACACAATATAAACAAAATAATAAATAATAGCGGACAAGCCGCAACACACGGCTGCGCCGCGACTCACGAACACCACCAGATGCTAAAGGTGCTCGATCAGACTCCAGGAACAGATGGCAACTTCCGAGTACAGGATCACTGAGAACAGGAACAAACGAACAGACCGGGACTGGGAACTCTCTCTGCAGCAGAATCAGGCAAACAGGAAGCTATCACCGGCGTCTGTGAGGAGTCCTGGGAGTGCTTTTAACAGAGAGTCCTAATTAAATAATCCAGAGCAGCTGGCCTATTGCATGATTCCAACTGACAAAATGCAATTAGCAGCCAGGTGAGGCTGAACACATGGAACAAGCTGCAATTACACAGACTAACCAGCGGCAGCAGACAAGAGCATACTAAAACAGAGCAACAGGAAATCCTGGCATGCAAGACAACTTAATAAACATGAAATACCTAACAAAAATGCAAAACAGGAATGAGCCACAGCCGTGGCTCATAACAGTACGTGTGTTGGAGGGTGGAGAGGACGGTGCGGTACGTGTGTTGGAGGGTGGAGATGATTGTGCGGTACGTGTGTTGGAGGGATGGGAGGATGGCGCGGTACGTGTGTTGGAGGGAGGAGTGGACGGCGCGGTACGTGTGTTGGAGGGAGGAGAGGACGGCGCGGTACGTGTGTTGGAGGGAGGAGAGGACGGCGCGGTACGTGTGTTGGAGGGAGGAGAGGACGGTGCGGTACGTGTGTTGGAGGGAGGAGAGTACGGTGCGGTACATGTGTTGAATGGAGGAGAGGACGGTGCGGTACGTGTGTTGGAGGGAGGAGAGGACGGTGCGGTACGTGTGTTGGAGGGATGGGAGGACGGTGCGGTACGTGTGTTGGAGGGATGGGAGGACGGTGCGGTACGTGTGTTGGAGGGATGGGAGCACGGTGCGGTACGTGTGTTGGAGGGATGGGAGGACGGTGCGGTACGTGTGTTGGAGGGAGAAGAGGACGGTGCGGTACGTGTGTTGGAGGGAGGAGAGGACGGTGCGGTATGTGTGTTGGAGGGAGGAGAGGGCGGTGCGGTACGTGTGTTGGAGGGTGGAGATGATTGTGCGGTACGTGTGTTGGAGGGATGTGAGGATGGCGCGTGCGGTACGTGTGTTGGAGGGAGGAGAGGACGGTGCGGTACGTGTGTTGGAGGGATGGGAGGACGGTGCGGTACGTGTGTTGGAGGGTGGAGAGGACGGTGCGGTACGTGTGTTGGAGGGTGGAGATGATTGTGCGGTACGTGTGTTGGAGGGATGGGAGGATGGCGCGGTACGTGTGTTGGAGGGAGGAGTGGACGGCGCGGTACGTGTGTTGGAGGGAGGAGAGGACGGCGCGGTACGTGTGTTGGAGGGAGGAGAGGACGGCGCGGTACGTGTGTTGGAGGGAGGAGAGGACGGTGCGGTACGTGTGTTGGAGGGAGGAGAGTACGGTGCGGTACATGTGTTGAATGGAGGAGAGGACGGTGCGGTACGTGTGTTGGAGGGAGGAGAGGACGGCGCGGTACGTGTGTTGGAGGGTGGAGAGGACGGCGCGGTACGTGTGTTGGAGGGAGGAGAGGACGGTGCGGTACGTGTGTTGGAGGGAGGAGAGGACGGTGCGGTACGTGTGTTGGAGGGAGGAGAGGATGGTGCGGTACGTGTGTTGGAGGGATGGGAGGATGGCGCGGTACGTGTGTTGGAGGGAGGAGAGGACGGCGCGGTACGTGTGTTGGAGGGAGGAGAGGACGGCGCGGTACGTGTGTTGGAGGGAGGAGAGGACGGCGCGGTACGTGTGTTGGAGGGAGGAGAGGACGGCGCGGTACGTGTGTTGGAGGGAGGAGAGGACGGCGCGGTACGTGTGTTGGAGGGAGGAGAGGACGGTGCGGTACGTGTGTTGGAGGGAGGAGAGGACGGTGCGGTACGTGTGTTGGAGGGAGGAGAGGACGGTGCGGTACGTGTGTTGGAGGGAGGAGAGGACGGTGCGGTACGTGTGTTGGAGGGAGGAGAGGCCGGTGCGGTACGTGTGTTGGATGGAGGAGAGGACGGTGCGGTACGTGTGTTGGAGGGAGGAGAGGACGGCGCGGTACGTGTGTTGGAGGGAGGAGAGGACGGTGCGGTACGTGTGTTGGAGGGAGGAGAGGACGGTGCGGTATGTGTGTTGGAGGGAGGAGAGGACGGTGCGGTACGTGTGTTGGATGGAGGAGAGGACGGTGCGGTACGTGTGTTGGAGGGTGGAGATGATTGTGCGGTACGTGTGTTGGAGGGATGGGAGGATGACGCGGTACGTGTGTTGGAGGGAGGAGAGGACGGCGCGGTACGTGTGTTGGAGGGAGGAGAGGACGGCGCGGTACGTGTGTTGGAGGGAGGAGAGGACGGTGCGGTACGTGTGTTGGAGGGAGGAGAGGACGGTGCGGTACGTGTGTTGGAGGGAGGAGAGGACGGTGTGGTACGTGTGTTGGAGGGAGGAGAGGACGGTGCGGTACGTGTGTTGGAGGGAGGAGAGGACGGTGCGGTACGTGTGTTGGAGGGAGGAGAGGACGGTGCGGTACGTGTGTTGGAGGGAGGAGAGGACGGTGCGGTACGTGTGTTGGATGGAGGAGAGGACTGTGCGGTACGTGTGTTGGAGGGTGGAGATGATTGTGCGGTACGTGTGTTGGAGGGAGGAGAGGACGGCGCGGTACGTGTGTTGGAGGGAGGAGAGGCGGCGCGGTACGTGTGTTGGAGGGAGGAGAGGACGGCGCGGTACGTGTGTTGGAGGGAGGAGAGGACGGCGCGGTACGTGTGTTGGAGGGAGGAGAGGACGGCGCGGTACGTGTGTTGGAGGGAGGAGAGGACGGTGCGGTACGTGTGTTGGAGGGAGGAGAGGACGGTGCGGTACGTGTGTTGGAGGGAGGAGAGGACGGTGCGGTACGTGTGTTGGAGGGAGGAGAGGACGGTGCGGTACGTGTGTTGGAGGGAGGAGAGGACGGTGCGGTACGTGTGTTGGAGGGAGGAGAGGACGGTGCGGTACGTGTGTTGGAGGGAGGAGAGGACGGTGCGGTACGTGTGTTGGAGGGAGGAGAGGACGGTGCGGTACGTGTGTTGGATGGAGGAGAGGACGGTGCGGTACGTGTGTTGGAGGGATGGGAGGACGGTGCGGTACGTGTGTTGGAGGGAGGAGAGGACGGTGCGGTACGTGTGTTGGAGGGAGGAGAGGACGGTGCGGTACGTGTGTTGGATGGAGGAGAGGACGGTGCGGTACGTGTGTTGGAGGGATGGGAGGACGGTGCGGTACGTGTGTTGGAGGGATGGGAGGACGGTGCGGTACGTGTGTTGGAGGGATGGGAGCACGGTGCGGTACGTGTGTTGGAGGGATGGGAGGACGGTGCGGTACGTGTGTTGGAGGGAGAAGAGGACGGTGCGGTACGTGTGTTGGAGGGAGGAGAGGACGGTGCGGTACGTGTGTTGGAGGGAGGAGAGGACGGTGCGGTACGTGTGTTGGAGGGAGGAGAGGACGGTGCGGTACGTGTGTTGGAGGGAGGAGAGGACGGCGCGGCACGTGTGTTGGAGGGAGGAGAGGACGGTGCGGTACGTGTGTTGGAGGGAGGAGAGGACGGTGCGGTACGTGTGTTGAATGGAGGAGAGGACGGTGCGGTACGTGTGTTGGAGGGAGGAGAGGACGGTGCGGTACGTGTGTTGGAGGGAGGAGAGGACGGTGCGGTACGTGTGTTGGAGGGAGGAGAGGACGGTGCGGTACGTGTGTTGGAGGGAGGAGAGGACGGTGCGGTACGTGTGTTGGAGGGAGGAGAGGACGGTGCGGTACGTGTGTTGGAGGGAGGAGAGGACGGTGCGGTACGTGTGTTGGATGGAGGAGAGGACGGTGCGGTACGTGTGTTGGAGGGATGGGAGGACGGTGCGGTACGTGTGTTGGAGGGAGGAGAGGACGGTGCGGTACGTGTGTTGGAGGGAGGAGAGGACGGTGCGGTACGTGTGTTGGAGGGAGGAGAGGACGGCGCGGCACGTGTGTTGGAGGGAGGAGAGGACGGTGCGGTACGTGTGTTGGAGGGAGGAGAGGACGGTGCGGTACGTGTGTTGAATGGAGGAGAGGACGGTGCGGTACGTGTGTTGGAGGGAGGAGAGGACGGTGCGGTACGTGTGTTGGAGGGAGGAGAGGACGGTGCGGTACGTGTGTTGGAGGGATGGGAGGACGGTGCGGTACGTGTGTTGGAGGGTGGAGAGGACGGTGCGTTACGTGTGTTGGAGGGTGGAGATGATTGTGCGGTACGTGTGTTGGAGGGATGGGAGGATGGCGCGGTACGTGTGTTGGAGGGAGGAGAGGACGGCGCGGTACGTGTGTTGGAGGGAGGAGAGGACGGTGCGGTACGTGTGTTGGAGGGAGGAGAGGACGGTGCGGTACATGTGTTGAATGGAGGAGAGGACGGTGCGGTACGTGTGTTGGAGGGAGGAGAGGACGGTGCGGTACGTGTGTTGGAGGGATGGGAGGACGGTGCGGTACGTGTGTTGGAGGGATGGGAGGACGGTGCGGTACGTGTGTTGGAGGGATGGGAGCACGGTGCGGTACGTGTGTTGGAGGGATGGGAGGACGGTGCGGTACGTGTGTTGGAGGGAGGAGAGCACGGTGCGGTACGTGTGTTGCAGGGAGGAGAGGACGGCGCGGTACGTGTGTTGGAGGGAGGAGAGGACGGTGCGGTACGTGTGTTGGAGGGAGGAGAGGACGGTGCGGTATGTGTGTTGGAGGGAGGAGAGGACGGTGCGGTACGTGTGTTGGATGGAGGAGAGGACGGTGCGGTACGTGTGTTGGAGGGTGGAGAGGATGGTGCGGTGCGTGTGTTGGAGGGATGGGAGGATGGCGCGGTACGTGTGTTGGAGGGAGGAGAGGACGGCGCGGTACGTGTGTTGGAGGGAGGAGAGGACGGCGCGGTACGTGTGTTGGAGGGAGGAGAGGACGGCGCGGTACGTGTGTTGGAGGGAGGAGAGGACGGTGTGGTACGTGTGTTGGAGGGAGGAGAGGACGGTGCGGTACGTGTGTTGGAGGGAGAAGAGGACGGCGCGGTACGTGTGTTGGAGGGAGGAGAGGACGGTGCGGTACGTGTGTTGGAGGGAGGAGAGGACGGTGCGGTACGTGTGTTGGAGGGTGGAGATGATTGTGCGGTACGTGTGTTGTAGGGATGGGAGGATGGCGCGTTACGTGTGTTGGAGGGAGGAGAGGACGGCGCGGTACGTGTGTTGGAGGGAGGAGAGGACGGCGCGGTACGTGTGTTGGAGGGAGAAGAGGACGGCGCGGTACGTGTGTTGGAGGGAGGAGAGGACGGCGCGGTACGTGTGTTGGAGGGAGGAGAGGACGGCGCGGTACGTGTGTTGGAGGGAGGAGAGGACGGTGCGGTAAGTGTGTTGGAGGGAGGAGAGGACGGTGCGGTACGTGTGTTGGAGGGAGGAGAGGACGGTGCGGTACGTGTGTTGGAGGGAGGAGAGGACGGTGCGGTACGTGTGTTGGAGGGAGGAGAGGACGGTGCGGTACGTGTGTTGGAGGGAGGAGAGGACGGTGCGGTACGTGTGTTGGATGGAGGAGAGGACGGTGCGGTACGTGTGTTGGAGGGTGGAGATGATTGTGCGGTACGTGTGTTGGAGGGATGGGAGGATGGCGCGGTACGTGTGTTGGAGGGAGGAGAGGACGGCGCGGTACGTGTGTTGGAGGGAGGAGAGGACGGCGCGGTACGTGTGTTGGAGGGAGGAGAGGACGGCGCGGTACGTGTGTTGGAGGGAGGAGAGGACGGTGCGGTACGTGTGTTGGAGGGAGGAGAGGACGGTGCGGTACGTGTGTTGGAGGGAGGAGAGGACGGTGCGGTACGTGTGTTGGAGGGAGGAGAGGATGGTGCGGTACGTGTGTTGGATGGATGGGAGGATGGCGCGGTACGTGTGTTGGAGGGAGGAGAGGACGGCGCGGTACGTGTGTTGGAGTGAGGAGAGGACGGCGCGGTACGTGTGTTGGAGGGAGGAGAGGACGGCGCGGTATGTGTGTTGGAGGGAGGAGAGGACGGTGCGGTAAGTGTGTTGGAGGGAGGAGAGGACGGTGCGGTACGTGTGTTGGAGGGAGGAGAGGACGGTGCGGTACGTGTGTTGGAGGGAGGAGAGGACGGTGCGGTACGTGTGTTGGAGGGAGGAGAGGACGGTGCGGTACGTGTGTTGGAGGGAGGAGAGGACGGTGCGGTACGTGTGTTGGAGGGAGGAGAGGACGGTGCGGTACGTGTGTTGGAGGGAGGAGAGGACGGTGCGGTACGTGTGTTGGATGGAGGAGAGGACGGTGCGGTACGTGTGTTGGAGGGTGGAGATGATTGTGCGGTACGTGTGTTGGAGGGATGGGAGGATGGCGCGGTACGTGTGTTGGAGGGAGGAGAGGACGGCGCGGTACGTGTGTTGGAGGGAGGAGAGGACGGCGCGGTACGTGTGTTGGAGGGAGGAGAGGACGGCGCGGTACGTGTGTTGGAGGGAGGAGAGGACGGCGCGGTACGTGTGTTGGAGGGAGGAGAGGACGGTGCGGAACGTGTGTTGGAGGGAGGAGAGGACGGTGCGGTACGTGTGTTGGAGGGAGGAGAGGACGGTGCGGTACGTGTGTTGGAGGGAGGAGAGGATGGTGCGGTACGTGTGTTGGAGGGATGGGAGGATGGCGCGGTACGTGTGTTGGAGGGAGGAGAGGACGGCGCGGTACGTGTGTTGGAGGGAGGAGAGGACGGCGCGGTACGTGTGTTGGAGGGAGGAGAGGACGGCGCGGTACGTGTGTTGGAGGGAGGAGAGGACGGTGCGGTACGTGTGTTGGAGGGAGGAGAGGACGGTGCGGTACGTGTGTTGGAGGGAGGAGAGGACGGTGCGGTACGTGTGTTGGAGGGAGGAGAGGACGGTGCGGTACGTGTGTTGGAGGGAGGAGAGGACGGTGCGGTACGTGTGTTGGATGGAGGAGAGGACGGTGCGGTACGTGTGTTGGAGGGATGGGAGGACGGTGCGGTACGTGTGTTGGAGGGAGGAGAGGACGGTGCGGTACGTGTGTTGGAGGGAGGAGAGGACGGTGCGGTACGTGTGTTGGATGGAGGAGAGGACGGTGCGGTACGTGTGTTGGAGGGATGGGAGGACGGTGCGGTACGTGTGTTGGAGGGATGGGAGGACGGTGCGGTACGTGTGTTGGAGGGATGGAAGCACGGTGCGGTACGTGTGTTGGAGGGATGGGAGGACGGTGCGGTACGTGTGTTGGAGGGAGAAGAGGACGGTGCGGTACGTGTGTTGGAGGGAGGAGAGGACGGTGCGGTACGTGTGTTGGAGGGAGGAGAGGACGGTGCGGTACGTGTGTTGGAGGGAGGAGAGGACGGCGCGGTACGTGTGTTGGAGGGAGGAGAGGACGGTGCGGTACGTGTGTTGGAGGGTGGAGATGATTGTGCGGTACGTGTGTTGGAGGGATGGGAGGATGGCGCGGTACGTGTGTTGGAGGGAGGAGAGGACGGCGCGGTACGTGTGTTGGAGGGAGGAGAGGACGGCGCGGTACGTGTGTTGGAGGGAGGAGAGGACGGCGCGGTACGTGTGTTGGAGGGAGGAGAGGACGGTGCGGTACGTGTGTTGGAGGGAGGAGAGGACGGTGCGGTACGTGTGTTGGAGGGAGGAGAGGACGGTGCGGTACGTGTGTTGGAGGGAGGAGAGGATGGTGCGGTACGTGTGTTGGATGGATGGGAGGATGGCGCGGTACGTGTGTTGGAGGGAGGAGAGGACGGCGCGGTACGTGTGTTGGAGTGAGGAGAGGACGGCGCGGTACGTGTGTTGGAGGGAGGAGAGGACGGCGCGGTATGTGTGTTGGAGGGAGGAGAGGACGGTGCGGTAAGTGTGTTGGAGGGAGGAGAGGACGGTGCGGTACGTGTGTTGGAGGGAGGAGAGGACGGTGCGGTACGTGTGTTGGAGGGAGGAGAGGACGGTGCGGTACGTGTGTTGGAGGGAGGAGAGGACGGTGCGGTACGTGTGTTGGAGGGAGGAGAGGACGGTGCGGTACGTGTGTTGGAGGGAGGAGAGGACGGTGCGGTACGTGTGTTGGAGGGAGGAGAGGACGGTGCGGTACGTGTGTTGGATGGAGGAGAGGACGGTGCGGTACGTGTGTTGGAGGGTGGAGATGATTGTGCGGTACGTGTGTTGGAGGGATGGGAGGATGGCGCGGTACGTGTGTTGGAGGGAGGAGAGGACGGCGCGGTACGTGTGTTGGAGGGAGGAGAGGACGGCGCGGTACGTGTGTTGGAGGGAGGAGAGGACGGCGCGGTACGTGTGTTGGAGGGAGGAGAGGACGGCGCGGTACGTGTGTTGGAGGGAGGAGAGGACGGTGCGGAACGTGTGTTGGAGGGAGGAGAGGACGGTGCGGTACGTGTGTTGGAGGGAGGAGAGGACGGTGCGGTACGTGTGTTGGAGGGAGGAGAGGATGGTGCGGTACGTGTGTTGGAGGGATGGGAGGATGGCGCGGTACGTGTGTTGGAGGGAGGAGAGGACGGCGCGGTACGTGTGTTGGAGGGAGGAGAGGACGGCGCGGTACGTGTGTTGGAGGGAGGAGAGGACGGCGCGGTACGTGTGTTGGAGGGAGGAGAGGACGGTGCGGTACGTGTGTTGGAGGGAGGAGAGGACGGTGCGGTACGTGTGTTGGAGGGAGGAGAGGACGGTGCGGTACGTGTGTTGGAGGGAGGAGAGGACGGTGCGGTACGTGTGTTGGAGGGAGGAGAGGACGGTGCGGTACGTGTGTTGGATGGAGGAGAGGACGGTGCGGTACGTGTGTTGGAGGGATGGGAGGACGGTGCGGTACGTGTGTTGGAGGGAGGAGAGGACGGTGCGGTACGTGTGTTGGAGGGAGGAGAGGACGGTGCGGTACGTGTGTTGGATGGAGGAGAGGACGGTGCGGTACGTGTGTTGGAGGGATGGGAGGACGGTGCGGTACGTGTGTTGGAGGGATGGGAGGACGGTGCGGTACGTGTGTTGGAGGGATGGAAGCACGGTGCGGTACGTGTGTTGGAGGGATGGGAGGACGGTGCGGTACGTGTGTTGGAGGGAGAAGAGGACGGTGCGGTACGTGTGTTGGAGGGAGGAGAGGACGGTGCGGTACGTGTGTTGGAGGGAGGAGAGGACGGTGCGGTACGTGTGTTGGAGGGAGGAGAGGACGGTGCGGTACGTGTGTTGGAGGGAGGAGAGGACGGCGCGGCACGTGTGTTGGAGGGAGGAGAGGACGGTGCGGTACGTGTGTTGGAGGGAGGAGAGGACGGTGCGGTACGTGTGTTGAATGGAGGAGAGGACGGTGCGGTACGTGTGTTGGAGGGAGGAGAGGACGGTGCGGTACGTGTGTTGGAGGGAGGAGAGGACGGTGCGGTACGTGTGTTGGAGGGAGGAGAGGACGGTGCGGTACGTGTGTTGGAGGGAGGAGAGGACGGTGCGGTACGTGTGTTGGAGGGAGGAGAGGACGGTGCGGTACGTGTGTTGGAGGGAGGAGAGGACGGTGCGGTACGTGTGTTGGAGGGAGGAGAGGACGGTGCGGTACGTGTGTTGGATGGAGGAGAGGACGGTGCGGTACGTGTGTTGGAGGGATGGGAGGACGGTGCGGTACGTGTGTTGGAGGGAGGAGAGGACGGTGCTGTACGTGTGTTGGAGGGAGGAGAGGACGGTGCGGTACGTGTGTTGGAGGGAGGAGAGGACGGCGCGGCACGTGTGTTGGAGGGAGGAGAGGACGGTGCGGTACGTGTGTTGGAGGGAGGAGAGGACGGTGCGGTACGTGTGTTGAATGGAGGAGAGGACGGTGCGGTACGTGTGTTGGAGGGAGGAGAGGACGGTGCGGTACGTGTGTTGGAGGGAGGAGAGGACGGTGCGGTACGTGTGTTGGAGGGATGGGAGGACGGTGCGGTACGTGTGTTGGAGGGTGGAGAGGACGGTGCGTTACGTGTGTTGGAGGGTGGAGATGATTGTGCGGTACGTGTGTTGGAGGGATGGGAGGATGGCGCGGTACGTGTGTTGGAGGGAGGAGAGGACGGCGCGGTACGTGTGTTGGAGGGAGGAGAGGACGGTGCGGTACGTGTGTTGGAGGGAGGAGAGGACGGTGCGGTACATGTGTTGAATGGAGGAGAGGACGGTGCGGTACGTGTGTTGGAGGGAGGAGAGGACGGTGCGGTACGTGTGTTGGAGGGATGGGAGGACGGTGCGGTACGTGTGTTGGAGGGATGGGAGGACGGTGCGGTACGTGTGTTGGAGGGATGGGAGCACGGTGCGGTACGTGTGTTGGAGGGATGGGAGGACGGTGCGGTACGTGTGTTGGAGGGAGGAGAGCACGGTGCGGTACGTGTGTTGCAGGGAGGAGAGGACGGTGCGGTATGTGTGTTGGAGGGAGGAGAGGACGGTGCGGTACGTGTGTTGGATGGAGGAGAGGACGGTGCGGTACGTGTGTTGGAGGGTGGAGAGGATGGTGCGGTGCGTGTGTTGGAGGGATGGGAGGATGGCGCGGTACGTGTGTTGGAGGGAGGAGAGGACGGCGCGGTACGTGTGTTGGAGGGAGGAGAGGACGGCGCGGTACGTGTGTTGGAGGGAGGAGAGGACGGTGCGGTACGTGTGTTGGAGGGAGGAGAGGACGGTGCGGTATGTGTGTTGGAGGGAGGAGAGGACGGTGCGGTACGTGTGTTGGATGGAGGAGAGGACGGTGCGGTACGTGTGTTGGAGGGTGGAGAGGATGGTGCGGTGCGTGTGTTGGAGGGATGGGAGGATGGCGCGGTACGTGTGTTGGAGGGAGGAGAGGACGGCGCGGTACGTGTGTTGGAGGGAGGAGAGGACGGCGCGGTACGTGTGTTGGAGGGAGGAGAGGACGGCGCGGTACGTGTGTTGGAGGGAGGAGAGGACGGTGTGGTACGTGTGTTGGAGGGAGGAGAGGACGGTGCGGTACGTGTGTTGGAGGGAGAAGAGGACGGCGCGGTACGTGTGTTGGAGGGAGGAGAGGACGGTGCGGTACGTGTGTTGGAGGGAGGAGAGGACGGTGCGGTACGTGTGTTGGAGGGTGGAGATGATTGTGCGGTACGTGTGTTGGAGGGATGGGAGGATGGCGCGTTACGTGTGTTGGAGGGAGGAGAGGACGGCGCGGTACGTGTGTTGGAGGGAGGAGAGGACGGCGCGGTACGTGTGTTGGAGGGAGAAGAGGACGGCGCGGTACGTGTGTTGGAGGGAGGAGAGGACGGCGCGGTACGTGTGTTGGAGGGAGGAGAGGACGGCGCGGTACGTGTGTTGGAGGGAGGAGAGGACGGTGCAGTAAGTGTGTTGGAGGGAGGAGAGGACGGTGCGGTACGTGTGTTGGAGGGAGGAGAGGACGGTGCGGTACGTGTGTTGGAGGGAGGAGAGGACGGTGCGGTACGTGTGTTGGAGGGAGGAGAGGACGGTGCGGTACGTGTGTTGGAGGGAGGAGAGGACGGTGCGGTACGTGTGTTGGAGGGAGGAGAGGACGGTGCGGTACGTGTGTTGGATGGAGGAGAGGACGGTGCGGTACGTGTGTTGGAGGGTGGAGATGATTGTGCGGTACGTGTGTTGGAGGGATGGGAGGATGGCGCGGTACGTGTGTTGGAGGGAGGAGAGGACGGCGCGGTACGTGTGTTGGAGGGAGGAGAGGACGGCGCGGTACGTGTGTTGGAGGGAGGAGAGGACGGCGCGGTACGTGTGTTGGAGGGAGGAGAGGACGGTGCGGTACGTGTGTTGGAGGGAGGAGAGGACGGTGCGGTACGTGTGTTGGAAGGAGGAGAGGACGGTGCGGTACGTGTGTTGGAGGGAGGAGAGGATGGTGCGGTACGTGTGTTGGATGGATGGGAGGATGGCGCGGTACGTGTGTTGGAGGGAGGAGAGGACGGCGCGGTACGTGTGTTGGAGGGAGGAGAGGACGGCGCGGTACGTGTGTTGGAGGGAGGAGAGGACGGCGCGGTACGTGTGTTGGAGGGAGGAGAGGACGGTGCGGTAAGTGTGTTGGAGGGAGGAGAGGACGGTGCGGTACGTGTGTTGGAGGGAGGAGAGGACTGTGCGGTACGTGTGTTGGAGGGAGGAGAGGACGGTGCGGTACGTGTGTTGGAGGGAGGAGAGGACGGTGCGGTACGTGTGTTGGAGGGAGGAGAGGACGGTGCGGTACGTGTGTTGGAGGGAGGAGAGGACGGTGCGGTACGTGTGTTGGAGGGAGGAGAGGACGGTGCGGTACGTGTGTTGGATGGAGGAGAGGACGGTGCGGTACGTGTGTTGGAGGGTGGAGATGATTGTGCGGTACGTGTGTTGGAGGGATGGGAGGATGGCGCGGTACGTGTGTTGGAGGGAGGAGAGGACGGCGCGGTACGTGTGTTGGAGGGAGGAGAGGACGGCGCGGTACGTGTGTTGGAGGGAGGAGAGGACGGCGCGGTACGTGTGTTGGAGGGAGGAGAGGACGGCGCGGTACGTGTGTTGGAGGGAGGAGAGGACGGTGCGGAACGTGTGTTGGAGGGAGGAGAGGACGGTGCGGTACGTGTGTTGGAGGGAGGAGAGGACGGTGCGGTACGTGTGTTGGAGGGAGGAGAGGATGGTGCGGTACGTGTGTTGGAGGGATGGGAGGATGGCGCGGTACGTGTGTTGGAGGGAGGAGAGGACGGCGCGGTACGTGTGTTGGAGGGAGGAGAGGACGGCGCGGTACGTGTGTTGGAGGGAGGAGAGGACGGCGCGGTACGTGTGTTGGAGGGAGGAGAGGACGGCGCGGTACGTGTGTTGGAGGGATGAGAGGACGGCGCGGTACGTGTGTTGGAGGGAGGAGAGGACGGCGCGGTACGTGTGTTGGAGGGAGGAGAGGACGGTGCGGTAGGTGTGTTGGAGGGAGGAGAGGACGGTGCGGTAGGTGTGTTGGAGGGAGGAGAGTACGGTGCGGTACGTGTGTTGGAGGGAGGAGAGGACGGTGCGGTACGTGTGTTGGAGGGAGGAGAGGACGGTGCGGTACGTGTGTTGGAGGGAGGAGAGGACGGCGCGGTACGTATGTTGGAGGGAGGAGAGGACGGTGCGGTACGTGTGTTGGAGGGAGGAGAGGACGGTGCGGTACGTGTGTTGGAGGGAGGAGAGGACGGTGCGGTACGTGTGTTGGAGGGTGGAGATGATTGTGCGGTACGTGTGTTGGAGGGATGGGAGGATGGCGCGGTACGTGTGTTGGAGGGAGGAGAGGACGGCGCGGTACGTGTGTTGGAGGGAGGAGAGGACGGCGCGGTACATGTGTTGGAGGGAGGAGAGGACGGCGCGGTACGTGTGCTGGAGGGAGGAGAGGACGGTGTGGTACGTGTGTTGGAGGGAGGAGAGGACGGTGCGGTACGTGTGTTGGATGGAGGAGAGGATGGTGCGGTACATGTGTTGGATGGAGGAGAGGACGGTGCGGTACGTGTGTTGGAGGGAGGAGAGGACGGTGCGGTACGTGTGTTGGAGGGATGGGAGGACGGTGCGGTACGTGTGTTGGAGGGAGGAGAGGACGGCGCGGTACGTGTGTTGGAGGGAGGAGAGGACGGCGCGGTACGTGTGTTGGAGGGAGGAGAGGACGGCGCGGTACGTGTGTTGGAGGGAGGAGAGGACGGTGCGGTACGTGTGTTGGAGGGAGGAGAGGACGGTGCGGTACGTGTGTTGAATGAAGGAGAGGACGGTGCGGTACGTGTGTTATAGGGTGGAGAGGACGGTGCGGTACGTGTGTTGGAGGGAGGAGAGGACGGTGCGGTACGTGTGTTGGAGGGATGGGAGGACGGTGCGGTACGTGTGTTGGAGGGTGGAGAGGACGGTGCGGTACGTGTGTTGGAGGGTGGAGAGGATGGTGCGGTGCGTGTGTTGGAGGGATGGGAGGATGGCGCGGTACGTGTGTTGGAGGGAGGAGAGGACGGCGCGGTACGTGTGTTGGAGGGAGGAGAGGACGGCGCGGTACGTGTGTTGGAGGGAGGAGAGGACGGCGCGGTACGTGTGTTGGAGGGAGGAGAGGACGGCGTGGTACGTGTGTTGGAGGGAGGAGAGGACGGTGCGGTACGTGTGTTGGATGGAGGAGAGGACGGTGCGGTACGTGTGTTGGAGGGTGGAGATGATTGTGCGGTACGTGTGTTGGAGGGATGGGAGGATGGCGCGGTACGTGTGTTGGAGGGAGGAGAGGACGGCGCGGTACGTGTGTTGGAGGGAGGAGAGGACGGTGCGGTACGTGTGTTGGAGGGAGGAGAGGACGGTGCGGTACGTGTGTTGGAGGGTGGTGATGATTGTGCGGTACGTGTGTTGGAGGGATGGGAGGATGGCGCGGTACGTGTGTTGGAGGGAGGAGAGGACGGCGCGGTACGTGTGTTGGAGGGAGGAGAGGACGGCGCGGTACATGTGTTGGAGGGAGGAGAGGACGGCGCGGTACATGTGTTGGAGGGAGGAGAGGACGGTGTGGTACGTGTGTTGGAGGGAGGAGAGGACGGTGCGGTACGTGTGTTGGATGGAGGAGAGGACGGTGCGGTACATGTGTTGGATGGAGGAGAGGACGGTGCGGTACGTGTGTTGGAGGGAGGAG